>NW_010535006.1:0-311 GCF_000687285.1 Phaethon lepturus | reverse complement strand
CTTGTGCTGCTCCCAGCAGCCCCAGCCTCAGGTCAGGTGAAGCGGAATCTGTTTTTTGCCCAATATTTTCAATTATTTTAATACAAAGCAAAGCTTGCCTAGCGCTGGGGTCTGCAGGTCCTTGCTTAATTAATTGAAACGATCTCTAAAGTATTTGGAACTAAATCAGGTTACTTATATACATACTGAAATGGCGATATTCAGTCAATAATCATAGACCGGCTTGAAGAATAGTAATCAGAGAAAAATTAAATAGGAAGTACAAATACATTTTCAAGAGCTTTTCCCTTCCCTTCCCTTCCCTTCCCTTC
>NW_010535005.1:0-1351 GCF_000687285.1 Phaethon lepturus | reverse complement strand
CATATAACATCTTCCTTGAAGGGATACCTTTTCTTTACACCCACATATAACATCTTCCTTGAAGGGATACCTTTTCTTTACACCCAACAGGAGTTGCCTCCAGAGGCTGAGGACTTGTGCCCCTTTTCCAGTTGCTTTGTCAATGCCCCCTCCCCTAGAAGGGATGTCAGCTGCTTGGCTTTCCCTCCCCCTTTCAGGCTGCTGGCCGTGTTACCCCAGCATCGGAGCAGCCAGGTGACCATGTACTCGCCCAGACAATGGCTGAAATCTTTTTGCATATCTTGCAGCTCACTCAGGGATAAGGATCAGCTCGTTACTACCTCGTTTATGAGTTCTTCCTCTTCTTCCTCCTGTGACGGCTCTGTTTCGGAGTGGTCTGCCTCATCCACGTCTTCCTCCTGCTCCCTCTTAGAAGATTCTTCATTCCTTACTAAACAAGCTGACTTCAGCTTCCAATATTTCTTCTTGTGCACAGGGGCGACTGATACTGGCACGGGTTGGTTCTCTGGTTCAGCTGCAGTGCTTGTCGCCAGGGCTGGAGTAGCTGCAGTGCCTGTCATTTTGTCATCAGATCCAGGGTCCTTCTCTTCCCCTTGAGAGTAGTGAATAGTGTTGAACAGGCATGGGTCAGACCCAGCACATGGCTGTGATTTGCGTCTCTCTGGAATTGCCAGCGTGACAGCATGCTTCTTCCAGATACTTTACTAGCTTTTCAGGATTCTGCTCTTGTTCAGAGGTGAGGTTCCAAAACGCTGAAGATGTCCACTGTCCTGGGTACTTGCCCCTACTATCCCACACACCCTGCCACTCATACCTATCCAGCCTCGGGGTAGATCTCTGGGTGATATTCTTAAGTAGTTGTTTAACTTCAAACAAGACCTGAAACACATTCAGGAGTAGGAGCAACAGGAACACGCTAGTTTGAACATCCCAAGGATATTCAAAATTCTCAAGAGTTATTGTAACTAGCCTGGAGGAGAAGGGGAAGGTGAAGGAAGGTGTCTCCCCCATAAATTTGCTCTCCGAGGGGAGAAAAGGTAGACAGTGTAATTATCAATAGTTTCCAAGAGATGGGTCACAAGGTATGGAGGGGATGGCAATGCTGAGTACCATGCCCCACCCAGCCATTTTATCATATAATAAGCCACTGTTACAAAGTACAGCAAAATTATAACCTTGACCCAGTTCCCAGAGAGATAAACAGCACAACAGGGAACATACACACCAAGTAAGGTGTCACATAACACACCCCTGAGAACAAGCACAACAACTTTGAGAGCAAATAAGTCAACATTGTGACCAGTGACTGTCAAACTAATGTAACGAATGCTTATAACAAATTTGTTCTAAT
>NW_010535004.1:0-4010 GCF_000687285.1 Phaethon lepturus | reverse complement strand
TTCTGGCAGCTTCTCACAGAAGCCGCCCTTGTAGCCCCACCGCTACCAAAACTGTGCTACGCAAACGCGGTACAAATGCACATGGAGCCATCTCTTCAGGATAAAAGTAAGTACTCAACAGTTGCTGGAGCGTGGCTAAGTCAGGTTAGTTCATTAAGAATATTCTCCTACTGCTGGTGATCATCTATGCCTGTGGACAGTGACAGCCAAGAAGCCCCTTTTCCCCACTACTTGCGATTATAAATCCCAATTAGAAAACAGGATTGTTTGATAATGGTAACCATGTAGATGTAACATAACGTAAACGTAGATGTGATATACTTCCAATGAAACACATCTACATCTGTTTTTTATAGCATTGTGTGGATTGGCATTAATCATATCCTCCTACTTTTAATTCCTTCCTGGTAGGAGAACCTAGCTTCAGCGACCTATGTTATCCCGCTTGCCCTGACAGCACGATCACACAACATGAGCTATGGCTGAGAAGGAAGTAGCTGTGGACATGAGAGACTCACCACTCCCATTATGTCATTTTCTAAAACAAAGTTTCAGTGTGATTTAAGTGCTGCTATTGCTGCCCCTGTAATACAAGCAGGACACAAAGATTTGTGCCTCAGCAGGCTCAGTCTCTTGATCCCTGTTCAAGCCTAAAGAGCATGGGATTAAGCCAATGGGACACTGTGTATTTCCAGAGTAACATACAGTCAGCAGCAGAGGAGACACACAACCTCCAAATTTAAAATATTAAAAGGTGGAATACAAAAACAAAAAGAAATAATAGTTCATTTGTAACAAATACTCATCTGAAAAAGGTAATTTGTAACATTTGGTTACAAAAAGAAGAAAAAAACTGAACAAACCCACCATCCCCACCCCCAAACCTCATTTCATAAATTTTCCTAGATGTGAAGTCCTCTGTGCAGGACACACATGTCCCTAAATCAAGACAAGGCAATCAAGTACCCAGGGACCCTGAGAGAGGCTGGCAGCATCAGCTCCCCAAGGCACAGCTTTGGGGGTAGCCATGTTCAAGGACAGACTTGGGACATCTGTCTTACAACTTAGTCCTCTGTTGCCTCTGGCAGCACCAGAGAATATCACAAAATCATCCTTTAGGACTCACACAGATGTCAAAAACTTGGTTACATGTGTGATGGTAGCAGAGCTTGATGGTAGCTCCTTGCCTGGCTAAATGACAAACATTCATCATGTTATAAGCCTGGCTTACACTAGATATTTGGGTAGCAGGAAGGCTAGTGCGGACAGGGGGTTCAGTAGCCCTCTTGGCATCCTTCTCCCCTCTGTTCCTCCTTGGAGCAGAGACTGCAATTTGCCCCTTCCCTGCCGAGAGAGGTGCTGGGCCCTGTAGCAAGAGTTGTGCAACACAGATCATCTGGAGGTGGCTGGCGTATGGGAACGGTGCTGCCTAGGGAGGAAGGTCTGAAATGGAGGAATGCCTGAAAGCCTTTGATGCTCACCAAGCCGTGCTGTACTTCCAGGGACACTAAACCATCACAAACCAGATTGCTGCCAAAAGCAGTTGTCCTGCCTTCTTCCTGCCCACGTTACTTGTTCTTACTTTTTTGCTGCTCCCTCTCCCCAAATAGCTATTTTCTAACCTGGGTCAGTTCTCCTGCCATAGGGAAAGCGACAGTGAGGAGACAGCCCAAAGCAGGAGAAGGTGAGATGGCTGCTTTCCCTGGCACTGCCAGGTTAAAACAGCCACAGAACTCTGGCTTAGAGGCAGACTTGCTACTTGAGGCAGGCCAATTGTTCAAGGAGCTTGACTACGATGCACATCCTAAAGCCACTCTTCCCCTTGGCAGTGACTGAGCACCCCCAAAAAGCTGACCACTTCCCTAAGGTACCCAAAAAATCTCCAGTCTAGGTAACATGGACATCAAGCCATTTCTTGCTCATGAGGAGCACCCAGAATGCCCCAAAGTTTTCCCACGTCGGAAGGTAACGACAGGCAATAACTCGGCGAGGAGTCACCGCCGGGTTTCCCAACGGTGTCTGGACGCAGTCTCCTTTGTGGGCTCAACGCCTCCAAGTAGCGACCTTTGTGGTCCTTAAAAAAACAGCACGGGGGAACGAGAAGCTGATATCCCCCCTCCCCATCCTCCCCCGGAGGGTCCCTGCCGGGGCACGGCGAGACACAGCAGCATCCAGCGCCGGCAGCGCACCCCAGCTCTGGGTGTTACCCGGCTCCGTGTTGCTCCTCTCACATCAACAGTGCCACCTAGTGCCTTCGTTTAATCATTTCAAGTGGAAACGGAGTCTGGAAAGTGGGGAAATCCGCCGTTGAGGCAGAAGAGGAGTTACAAAGGGAAGGAGCCCGCCCGTGCGAGTGAAAGCTGCTGGCAGGCGGTGGGGTGTGCTGTTAACTGCTGATGCCCCTGGCTGACTGTAGCCATCAACAGAGAACAGTGTGAACATTTCTGTTTAAGAAAAAAATAAAACCCCACTAAAAAAAAAAAAAAACAAAAACCAAAAACCCAACGACCACAATTTTCCGGTTCTTAAATTGTCTAACGTGTTTCCTGGCTTGTTTTAAAGCAAGTGGCATGGGTATTAATGCCAGTGGGAGCTTCCTTGGGTATTTACTACAGCAAATGTTTCCAAGAGTGAATGGGTAAAGCAGGATTGGAAACTGCAAAGTTCATCCATTCATAGAGGCAATTCCCCTACTAATAAAAACCAGCAGCAGCAGCAAAAACCGTCCCAGCTCAATAGTGGCTGTGGGAGGGACAAGTCCCACACCCCAACCCTAGAGATGCAGGGAGTGGGAAAAGTGGGGTTTTCCCCCTAACTGAGGGGCATGAAGAGGAAATCAGGTGGTGGCAACATCTGTGTATTGCATTTCTCTGCAAAATTTGCAACTTAGCTAATTGAATTCCTGCCGCTGAACTGGTCCTTGGCTGAGATCATTTCAATGGGCAGGGTTGGTTTCTTTTTTTTTTTTTTTTCCTTCTTACAGGAGTTCCCTCCCCTCCTTCTTCCCATCCTCCGCCTATTAAAACAACTCAAGTCTCACTTGTTAAAAGACCCCATAACGTGGAGGAGGCAGAAAAGCAGCAGCAGCAGGGAAGAAAAAGACGTCTGGAAAATATTACCCGTTTGCTGCTGCTGCTGCTGCTGAGAAACCTCATTGAAACAGTTAGTCGGTCAGCAAGGCATCACCAAAGAGACTTTATCTGATGCTGTACATCTCTCAAACTTTCAGACGCTGCCTTGCAACTTCTCCAGGCTCCTGGCTAGCCGGGTTTGAAATAAGATCTTCAGCTTCGACCACGAGAAACTAACTCCTAATTTATTACTTCTAACTTTTTTTTATTATTATTATTTGAAAAAAAAAATCCCACAACTTTGAGCTAGAAACTGAAGCAAAGGCAAATATATGGTAATTGTGAAAACACGTGGGAGAAAATGAGTAGGACTGAATAGCCTAAACGATTTTTTTTATTTTCATTTTTTAATTATTTTTTATTTCTGAGCGACTCAATAAGTCCCTGAAAAGTGCGATTTGATCTTTTACCTCAAACTTGGAAACTGTTCAGCGGGAGAGCAACGGTACGTGAGACCACACAGCTGGCTGGAGCCCCTCTATGACCAAAGGACAGAAGGACAAACAAGGTAGGTGATTTACGATTATGCTTCTGTCATTTCAAGAGCAGAAGACCCTCTCCTCCCATCCCCACTATACAAGGGAAGAAAGCTGAAACAGATCCCCAAAATACGAGTGGGGCTGGGGGAGGATCTTACCGGCTCTGCGCTACACCTATTTCAGCAATGAATAGGACCGTCGTGCGGATGAATGAGGTTTTCAGCTTCAACCCCTCCTCTGTGTAAACCGTTTAAGATATTGCTGAGCTTTAAGATTGGGAGGAGGGGGGGAGGGGAGGGGAAGAAAAAGCGTCAAAACCCCCAACCCAACCTAAAATTGAAATAAAATCGAGCAACAGGTTAGGCAGCCGCCCCGCTGAGCCCAGCGCGGGAGGCGAGAC
>NW_010535003.1:416-863 GCF_000687285.1 Phaethon lepturus | reverse complement strand
CGCCAGGCACACGGGAGCTCGGCCCCGGAGCTCCCTGCTCCGCTTGCAAAGGCGTTTACCTCTTCCTACGGAGGAAGGCGAGCTTCGAGAGCACGGCCGAGCCCCTGCCTCGTCCTCGCTGCCGTGGGGTGCATGGTGGCATCACCGAAACCCTCAGACAGATGCTATGAGCTGCAGGTCACGTCAGATTTCTAACTCTAACGTGACATTGGAAGGCAAAGGCTTAACGAACCGGGCTGCAGCGTCCATCCTGGGAAGATATTAGTACAACCGAGACGCCAAAGCGTATCGGAGGAAGACATGAGACAAATTTCAAGGCAGAAGTCTCCTTTTGCTTGAAGCCATAAGAGGGAAAGGAAAAAAAACCACATTCTTTAATCCAGCTAGCAAAAGTTTGGATCTTGAACATCACCGCTTGGGAAGGAGCAGCCTGGAGGCGTTAACCGT
>NW_010535003.1:0-313 GCF_000687285.1 Phaethon lepturus | reverse complement strand
GGAGCTGCTCCGCAAAGCTCCAGCCCCAGTTTGCTCCGCCACGGCCGGCTCCTGCTCAGCCCTGAGCCGGGGACACGGGTGCCCGCTGCAAACGCACAAGGTGACAAGCTTGAAAGAAATCCAGGCTACAAAGAGAGTCACCAAGCGAGGAGCTAACGACAAAGATAAGCAGTTCCCTTGATAAGTTCTGTATTTTTTTTTTTTACCCTCCTGAATCCCACCCCAGTCCATCCTCTTTTTTTACTCCTCTAACTTTCAGGACGCAGGAACTCGGCCCTAAAAAACTGCTGTACAAGGGTGCCTGACCGCAGGG
>NW_010535002.1:0-454 GCF_000687285.1 Phaethon lepturus | reverse complement strand
GCCATATCCAATAGGGGATGGAGATTCTCCTATCTAATCTAATTCATCCAATCTAAATCTACCCTCTTTCAGTTTAAAACCATTGCCCCTTGTCCTGTTACTACATATTTATATTTATGAGCCGATGTGATCAGATCAAGAAAGGATGTGGCATGATTTCTTAGCAACAGTAAAGAAAAACACTGGCCCCAGTCACGAAGAGGTGATATTATGAGATCCAGAAGGTCAAAGTCCTTGATGCTGTGGGGTGCCCGGCTCCAGAGAAATCTGATAGCTAATACATTGAGGAGCAGGATAATTAGCGTGGTAGGAAAAGGCATTGTCTCTGTTCTGCCAGCATCCCTGAAATCAAAGGTTATCTGGGAATTGTTTTGATCTTGAGAATTGGGAGGATTGAATGATGTGCTCCCTCAGTAAGTTTCTAGACGACACCAAGCTGGGTGGGAGTGTTGAT
>NW_010535001.1:7044-22622 GCF_000687285.1 Phaethon lepturus | reverse complement strand
ATTCTGTGATTCTGTGATTCTGTGACAGGGAATATGTTTTATTGAGGATCTATCATGTGACCCAGAATGGGAGTGATCACAGTGCAAGTCTATTGTTTTTACAGTGTATCCTCTGATACGACGTGTTCCTCTGAAGACAGCTTTGAGTCCCATCTCTCAACTTTCGACAAAGCATCTCGCACTTCGTCTGCAGTTTTGCTGTCTGATGTATCTTTGACTATGGGACAAAGAGATGCCATGTGTGTTGGAAGGAGGGAGGTGATGAGGGAAGCTGCCTCTCGAGTCGTACTGGTCCTGTGCTTGGGAAGGGTTTCTTGCATGTGGTGAAGATCCGTTACCTTCCCAGCACTGGAAGCCAGAAGCTTCCTTGACAGTTTGGAATTGATCTGTTGTGGTCTTCATGTATTACTGTAGGTTACTTGAGAAGCGCTTGAGTATACTCTTTTAGTAAAACGGGATGCTTTTTTAAGTAGTTTAGCAAAGTAGAAGCACTCATTAATGAAAAATGCAAAAGCCCCAGGGTTAGTAATATTTAGTATTTGAATGGAAACATATATGCATAAGTTCTTTGGGTAGATATATAAAAAGAACGTTTCTCCTGGAATGGGAAAACTTGGATATTACATCACGAAGTTTCTGAAAACTTAAGTGATAAACTTGAATTACTAGAAAGTGTTAGGAAGTTTAGTGAATTCCTGTTTTAAGTGAAAGACGACCATTAATACAGTATGCCGTGGAAAATGGTGGTATTTTATAGTTTTACTAGTTTAAGTATATATGTTTAAAATTGTTTTGAGAAGTGCATTATTGAAGTTGTTCTAAGTAGTGTTTGAACATAGTTAAAGACTATAGAAGAGAGCTAAACAAATACATATCTGAACCAGACATTGTGTTTGTTCTTTGAAATTTTTAATAGCATGTTCTTCAAGTCTGACTCAGCTCTTAATTGAATAAATTACTCAACAGCAGCTGGTTCTTTATCCAGATTCAGCAATATTTTATTTTTAAAATTTAGTTAAATTTTATTATGAACTTCTTCGGTTAAGTAGGACATCTATCACTAGTTTTGAAACAAATGTGAAATCCCATTAGCCTAAATAGATTTTGTATTATTTCGTATCTCCTGAACACTCTGGCTGTAGTACTTTAATCAAAAACATATGGTAATTCTAACGAGTGAATAGTACAATAGGGACTTTGCTGTTAGAGTAATTGTATGGTAACAAAGGTTTTTTTGGTTTGTTTGGTTTTTCTTCTTCATCAGTATGTCCTGATACAAAAACAAAGTCAAACCTGTACAGGCAGCGGGGTGCAGAGTCTCTGGGGTCAGCAGTAACTTAGGAAAAGTATGCGGAGAGGTCAGAGATCAGTTTAGGGGCCCATTTATCAAGGGAATGAGTCGGGAGGGCTGCCTCGCCATTGGTTCACAAGTTGATTTAGAAACCAGGAGTGAAAGCCGCAGGATGGAAAGCGCAGCTGAGACCTCTCGAGCGAGCGCGTCGATGGCACTGAACGCCTTTGTGGGTCACGGTCGTCTCACCAGCAAAGGGCTGGTTCCCTGGTCCCCCCAGCAAAGGGAAGGGCGAAGGCCCCAGCTGGGGCGGGGAGGAGGAGGGCATGTGGCTCACGCCGTTTCATTCACAAGCGCAAGTATGGCAGAGGGCCCAGGCTCTTCATAGAAGTCCCGCACGGCAGCTTTCAGTCTAAATTCATGCCACTGATCAGATGCAAAAGTTTCTTTTCATTCATAGCAGCCAATTCGTTCCAGCGAGCAGAGAAACGTAACATCAAGTATAGAAAACACAGTGAGCGGTTGCCAATTTCTAGGCAGATTAAAACCTTTTTTCTGTAGCTGAAGTACGCTTACCATGAAGATTTCCTTCATCATGACATGTTTTCAAAGTTAAACACAATAGCAGACTGAGCTCTAGTAAGCATTTGGTATGCTTTGAAACTTTGCTGCCTAGCTAATTAATGTGATTGCGGCTTGGAGGATGGGCGGTGATGCTGCTGCTGCTGTTGCTTTTGTAAAGAAAAAAACCTCTACTGAGAATTTGGAATAAAGTTGTAATGATCGCTGTGACTGTAATCAGCTTTTGTCATTTTTTAACCTTGAAAACTATCCCTACCTGTTTTCATATGTAACTTTTTTGTGTACGTCTCTAATTAGAACTGTATAATTTTTAATTTGGGAGTTGGTTGTGTGAAGTTATGTTAATGAATGAAAACTCTTAATTGGAAGACAAAACTGTTTCCAGTGAGGATGAGGAAGTCTTGTGGGTAGCTGAAAAAATTGCAAAAAAGCATTCCTACTTATTAGCCATTAATGCTCTAAAGATTAAAGTAGTCTGTATGACTTAGAAAATTAGTTTGCTTACCAGTTCTTGAAATATGTGGAACAAATCATCTTCTCCTGTACTGTAATAGCTTTGCTGAGTTTGGATAGGTCTGCAGAGCTAGAAATGTAAGCAGATTTTTTCCCTATTGTTGCTCAGAAGCCTGAGCAACAGTCTACTTTGGAAATGCTGTCTTTTTCTACTTTTGTAGCTTGTTTTGCATGATCAATGTGATGTATACAGTCGGGTTTTGGGTTACTTTAGGTCTTGGTTGTTTTGTAAAATGAAATTAAAGCCACAATAGACGAATTTTTGTGTATAGAATGGACCTGGACCATCCTACTGGCTGGTAGGTAGAGAGTCCTGAAACTTCTTCCAAACTGCACTGTCAGAAACATTCAAGTAGTGATATAGTTACGGGTTCAGTGCATGAGAAAAAATTAAATATTTCAAGGAATTAAAGATGATGATGAATCAGAATAAAAGATCTTAGTGATCTAAATTCACAGGATGAGCTAAGTGCTGTTGTGCCTAATTGTTACTACGTCTGACCAGAATAAAAGGGTGTTTGTTTATTATTGCCATCTGAGGACATTCTTCTTCCCCTCTATTGCACTAAGCTGTCTGCAGTTTCTTATGATGGTTAAAAATGGAAATAAGCCTTTGTAATTGAAATATTTGTGTAGCTGCTTTGTTTAGTCCTTAAACATACTCAACTGTACTGAAGCACAATTGAGATGTGGTATTTAAATTATTTGTACCGAATAGAAAAGATATTCAGGAAATAAGACCCCAAAAAGAGTATGAAAACAAAACAGTGGTTATGACAGTGCCCTGGGTGATGATGATTAGACTAATATTTCTGCCTTATTTTTCGAGTGGTAAGAAGTTCTCATTGTTAGTGGGACCCAATTAAAAATAATTATGCTCTGGCATTTTTATTTCTGATACAATTTGGGCTGCAATGATTCTCCATTCTCTCCCTTGAAGTTTAGGATATGAATCGAACGGAGTTTTTGTGTTTTTTCACATGCGATGTGTTAAAGAGGTTTCCAACATATTAATATATTTGAAATGCAGTGCTTTACACCTCACATTCCATGAGTCTTGAACTGAAGGTCAGAGATTTCAGCAACCCTATACATTGATTTATGAAGCTTAATGTGTTAGTAAAATTACTTGAATTCTTTATCCCTATGAAATCAAACAGGCAGTTGGAGAATTTCACCTTTTTTTGCATTTTCAAAAAATTACACTCCATAAACTCAGAATCATTTGAGGATTTTTTCCATTGCCTCATCACATTTGGAGAATTATTTCCTTTCATTTCTGTATAGTTTGACGGGTATAAATGTAAAGTAAAAGAAAACAAATACTAATACAACATCTTTTTTCCTAGTAATGTTTCAAAAAGATATAACTCATTCTTCCGGTGCTGCACAGATTACCTGGGTTCTTACCTATAGATTGGGGAACAAAATTGGCAGTTTTCAGTATTTGTAAAAATAGTCAACCCCTCTAATCTTTATTCAGTGGAGCACCCAAGAATTTGAGAAAGAAAATACATTGATTATTCTTGACGATGACACTGTACTTCTTATTTTATAAAAGGAATACTGGAATTCCCTAAACTTCCTTTCATTGCTTCTGAATGAAGCCTAGGGTTTTTCAAAGACGGTCAAGAGAGTCTGAAGATATTCACACTGAAGTTCAATGTGAATTAGAGATAAGATCCAATTAGGTGTCTGCCATTTCTAACAGGAAGACTTTCAGGCATATGTGTCTTATCTAAACAAATTTGTTAACAAATGACTCTGGCACAGAGGTCCCATGCTCTACAGCTGGTGTAATTAGTAGCGCAGACTGTTCCTGATCTTCATGCTCTTTGCAAGCACCAATCCTCAGTGGTCTGAGATACAGGCTTCATTGTAACGATACTTTCAGTCAAACCAAAAGCCTCCACTATTGCTCTTTCATCCTACTCCACAGCACTGTAAATACCGATGAAAATGGAGGAAAGGCTAAGAATACTATAATGCTTCAACATGCTGAAATTTTATTTTGCTTCCACAAGGATTTGTAAAGAAAAAAAAATCAAATGGGAAGTTACACTTCAAATATTGTATTTAAGTTATATTAAAAAGCAATTAAATTGTACAAATCTGTGGTAAGGTCTGGTCATGATATGCAGATGCCCTTAAGTTTATCCTGTACTTGCCAGTACAAGGATAGGATGATCACAACTAAGTACTGCATTCTTTGTGCTTTAAGTTGATTTTAAACAACAAAAAACTCTGATGCTTTTCATAATATTGTTGCCGAAGTTTGGCAGTAGTAGGGGTGTGTTCATTGAGTTTACGTCGTTGTTCTGTGTCATTGTTTTTTGCATCAAATGACGGTCCAGTCCCAAAAACTGGGAAAAGTTTTGACTCTTCAAATTCTGAGGATTTAAAGCAATGCACACAGGCAAGAGTATTTCTGTAATGAAATACTCCAATACATTTTGGTTAACTGAAAAAGAACTTAAAGAAGGGAACTGATACTTTTATTTCAAGGATCAGTTCATGCTATGGTAAATAAAGGAGGTCCAAATTTATGGTTAAACTTAGTAATCTTTGGAATTTGGACCATAGGCAGAATATTAACATTTGTAAGCATTTATTTCCTGTCCTAATCTTTCTCTAACTTCTCTTACAGTTTTTATGACTAAAAGTGTTCTTAAATATATTGCTCAGTGGGTAAATTCCTCCACATAGTTCCTTAAATTGAGTGATTAGCTTACTGTTGTAGCCTGTTCTAGGCATGTGTGGTATGTTTCTAACTCTGAAACTTCTGGTTTATATGTGCTTACTAATTAAAAATTAACCATAAATACTGCAAATGATGGTGATTTTAGGAACCAAGATGTTTACGTAATAGATGTTGATAAAAATGCTCTTTAAACGAATTTGCTGTTATAAATTCCCTCAGTTCTGAGGTGATAATTTATAATGTTTTTCTTCAGCTTGCAAGGCAGTTTGAAAATGATAGTTTAATAAGAAATGAAGTAATTAAAACTTCTCTTACTGTAATTATAAGCAAGCAACAGTAATATACCTTCAGCTCCTTCTTTTGTTATACCAGCCTCCCCACTTGCCACCAAAAGATGTGGCAGGCGGTGTTCATAGCCCCTTCACAAAGATGTCTTGGCATCGCCGCCTTCCTGTGTCAGCCAGTGGGCTCTCCTGCAGAGGAGAACATGTGAGATAATACCGTATAGCAAAAGATCACGTTATTGTCAGAAGGAAGCTAGAACTATTAGTACTTGAGAATATGCTAATAAATGGTATAAAAACATCAAAGGTGGGAGCTGGCTGTGCTGCTCTTGAGAAAACCCAAAGCAGCTGCTGTTAGCTTCAGACTTTAAAGATCAGCTGTGGTAAACTAACCACCACTGTAGCCAGTTCTTTAATTCCTGTTGAAGGGCTCGGTTTATGCAGGTCAGAAATCTTACTTTTGTGAAACAGGTTGACAGAATTCTCAAATACTGACCCTTCGTAGGGTGGATGATGATACTAGTCATCCTTTGACATTGACAGCGTTGCACAGGTTACGAAGGCCATTGAAAGAAAGTTCTTACTTTTGAAGAAATCCCATTTCATTCACACTGATGTTTTGGGAGTGAAAGAAAAATAACGCCTACAATAATCCACTGTAGAGTTCCCCTGATTTTTAGGTAAAGGGTGTGACTGACCTGATGCCTGGCTCCCTGGCTCTGATCGCAGCATCAGAGTTCAAGCCTAAATTATCTGCACTTCTCTCTCGGGGCATTGAATTTCTGCATTGTGTGGCGAAGGCAAATGGTGAATCTTCCTGCTGCAAAGGCACCTATTTCCCACACGTTCTAACTCGGGGTGTTGTCTGTAGGGTTAATAGATGTACTTTTGTTTTTATAGATGTACTTTTATACTTTTATTTTTCTTTAGATTTTTATCTTGCTTAAAGGAGGGAAACCTCTTCACATCTCGGTTTCATTTGCTATTGCAATAGATTGTATTTTTTTTTTGAGACTCTGGGTGAATTGTTCATAGGAAGAGGATAGGCTTCAGCGGTAGTCTTAGAAATGCTTCGCACAGGTACTGTCTCCAAAAAGGTGTCTTTCACAGCCTTATGGTTTGAGATTAGGAATGGATGAGGAAAAATGAAAGGAAGGAAGTTAACACAGAATCATGGAATAGCTTGGGTTGGAAGGCACCTTTAAAGGTCATCTAGTCCAACCCTTCTTACATCAAATATGTTATATGTGGGAGAAAATTACTATTGTGGTTATTTTCTCTTTAGATTTACAGGGTGTCTCTTTCTGCTATATCCATGCATTAACTGTAATCCACAATGGTCTGGTGTCTATAGGACTGTGATCTGTAAATTCAGGGAGGGCCCACCATTCTGCCCAGTGCTCCCACAGTTCCGTGGAAGCAGTTAAGTGGTAGTGTTGTTAATGTTCATGAGACTGACCTTTTTTTTTAACGGTGGCTTTTTATTGTAACTTCTTAGTAATTATTAAAAAAAAAAAAGGAAGACAATGATCTCTCCAAGCATAAGAATTGCCGTAGCTCAAAACCTCGCTTAAAAATCTCTTGTTTCTAAAGCCAAAAACTTTATATAAAAATTCAATTTAAAACCTCACAGAAGTATCTATTGAAATCTGGGGTATTTCATTTTTGTGTCTTTTATGCAGTTTAAAGGAGAAAGTTAGCAATTGGTAAGAAGTGAACTGGCAAGTTTTGCATTTCAGACTTGCCAAATTTTGTAAAAAACACATACGTAGAAAACAGATACAAACAACTTAATTATGATGCAAGAATTAAGGGATTTCCAAAATGGGCTTCTTCCAGCACTTAATGCATGCACACTTAAACACAGGTTTTAAAAGAAGGTTTCAAAGCTGGATGCTTCTGAAAAACTTGGACACCAATGGAAATTCAATGTGCGCATCAGTTGTAAAATTACTTGCTAAAAAATATCCATCTAGGATAGTAAGGGTGCTGTCAAGCTTTTAGCCTTACGTAAATTCTTGTATCATGGACATTACGAGTGTCTTCGATTTATATGCTAAGTGATGTGACTAACATTTGTCAAATGGTCTTTGCTTTTTCATCTTTTCTGCAGGGGGGGAAAGTATGTGCAGTTGAGTGTTTTGTTTCAGGAGGTTTATGCATTTTTTTTGTTTAGATACTCTTGTTGCTATGTTTTTGTTAAGGGAAGACAAAATCACAGGAATGTGCTCCGTACTTGAAGCGGAAGGTGACCGAGACAGCCATGTGCCTTATTTCCTGTAACAACATCAGGAAATGTTTCTTGTACAACCACTGACTATGCTCTAAGTTTCTTCTCCTTATATGAATTAATTAGACCATTACTTGCAGAGAGCTACATGGAGCCTAGGGAGCAGAAACGTCCATTATGCTGAAGCTTGGCAATCTGTTAGATCAATAAGGCCCTGTCTATGTGTTTCCTTGAAGCCATATTAAAATTCTGTGGAGAAGGTGAGTAGGTGTGATGTTTCCCAGTTTATTTTGCTGCAGAGTTGTGTCTGTGTTCTGCACTGGTTGGAGTTATTAGGCACTGAAGGCTTCCTGCCAGGGTACATTTACCGTTACGTAGATCTGTAATGGGAATACAGGCCTTAATAAGTATTCCAGCTGAATGTGAGTGGATTTAATTAATTACATGGCTTTACTCCTCTCAGTTTTGATTGTCCTTCATGGAAATGAAGCCTTTTAATCGCATCTTTTCAGAACTTAGCTTTTCTTTGCAAAGAATGCCAGTTCATTATGTATATAGAAGTTGTGCCTTGTTGCAAATGTGTGGTAGCATCCCTTTTTCACTTTTGGCTTCTGCAGGTATGATGTGCCGGAAGCGATAATGTTGTGAGTATGTTGTGGAAGCTCAGTGTGGTGTTTGTGAAGTGCTGCCGTACCCCTGGATGACTGTGCCGCAGTACAGAGGCATAATTATTGTTCTCCAGATATTGAGGAGCTGATGTTTTTTGCACTTGTGTTACCAATAATCTTAAAAAACCCCCAACCAACCAACCAAAAAAAAAAACCTTGAATAAAAAAAGGAGGGGGAGAAGAGAAACGCCTGCAGTAAACACTGAGTAAGTACAGTGTGTGGAGAGAGAGAGATATGTATATCCATGTATCTATATATATAGCACTACTAGGCCCCATTCAGAATAGAAACCACAGACCTCTTTTCTGTCTCTGTGGACACCTTAGAAGAGCTCCCCAAGACAGCCATGCCCCATTCGTGCTGCCTGGACAGCAGTGCTGGGCCGGTGGGTGTAGCAGAACCCAGGAAAAGCACAGCCTCAGGTTCAGTCCTCTGGGGCGTGGGCATGCTTCTGAAAGCGTGGATTGTAAGTCTTAAATGGTTTAAGAATTCTTGCCAACATGAGTTGGTATTTTCCTTTTAAGATGGAACCTGGATATTTTATAAGACTTAATCCGGAACTCTACATTTCTGCAAACTGCAAACATAATTGACAAATGCATGAAAGGAGATAGAAGTACTAATTCTCTGATGTTGCATCACCAGCGTTGGGCATGCTCTAGTGTGCCACAGTAAGGGGAGACTGTCCTTGACGTTGTTTCAGCCCAGAGTTAGCTACCAGCCTCTTACCTTTAAGGTCTCTGGCCTAATGCCCCTTTGAGAGGGATGTTCTTCTAATACGAAGAAACGGGTTGAGTTTGCTGCTTGCATCAGCACATCCTTATTGTTCTGGCTGCTTTTATCCAGCTTCTCTTTCTGTGAGTGAGGTTGAGTGAAATGATCTTCAGGGCTTTGTTTTCACAGAGCTTAGAAGAAAATGCTGGACCTTGAAAGTTCCTATAATCTGACTGTGTTGTGGTAGGGAAAAAAAAGAGGCAGGAATATGCCCGTGGTTGCAAGTTAAATTAATACACTCCATCAAAGTGTATTTTTCCAAAATACTACATGTAATTCTGTGGAAAAGCAGTTCTTTTTGCATCTCAAATATCTAATTAACCAGCACTCTTATGAGCTTTTGAGACTTGAATCTGATATGTTTAGCATACAGTCCTGTGGGTAAGCAAAAAGATAGAGTAAAACTTCAATGCTGGATTTCGCCTTGCATAGGCTTTGACTGAAAGTTCATGTTTGACAAATAGATTTCAGTAACAGTGTCTATCTTTTCTCAGAATGAATGACAGTATACCCAGTTAGCAAAATAGCTTGATCCGGAAGTTCTAACCCCATTTAAAACCAGCCAGATACTTGGAGTCATGTGAGAGGACTGTAAAACATGTTATAAAATTACTGTAGCCATCTAGACCAAATTCTAAAAAAGTGTTACTGTTCTATCCATGCGTGATGGAGTGCTACAAGTGACAATATCCTGACAAAATCCAGCACTGACATTTTACTTTATTTTTTCCTTAGAATAGCCTAGTTTAACATCATACAGATAGCATATTTTAATTGGGTAACATGGCATACTTATTGAAATATGTGGCTGAATTCAGTTCTTTTCCCCCGAGGTTTATCCCATGGCATGGGAACTACAGGAGTAGGACTAGACCATACAGGTATAATATGTCATTCATTAAGAAGGCCAAACAAGGGAACAAACCTGCTATCTACAATGGCAACACTACCACAAAACCAAAACCCAAGAACCCAGAATGGAGTATCCTCTCAGTTATGGATCATTTTAATTATGTCCTGACTGGTTCTGCCTGTAGGGCCTTCTCATGTGAGACCAGTGCATTTGTATAATCTGTATAATCTGACAGTCTAGCCTCCATGTAGGGTGGCTTTAGCCACTGAGAAGTTACTCTACTTTGTAACACATCTGGTATTTCAGGCTATGTAACAGAGACTGTTATACCAAGATCCTAATGTCCCATCTATCAGGCTTTGCTCTGCCCCCTCTGTACTATTCTCTGGAAAGCTCGTTAAAACTGATTGATGAGGAAGTCTTTATATGTTATTATAAAGGAATTCTAAAGAAAGTGCTTAATGATTATTATGGAGATTATGGAGAGGTTCATCTTGAGGGCGCTCACAGGGCATGTGTAGGACAACCAAGGGATCACACCCAGCCAGCATGCGTTCATGAAAGGCAGGTCCTGCTTGACCAACCTGATCTCCTTCTATGACCAAGTGACACGTCTAGTGGATGAGGGAGAGGCTGTGGATGTTGTCTACCTGGACTTCAGTAAAGCCTGCAGAAACTGGTGGCTCGTGGCTTAGACAGGTGCACTGTTCACTGGGTAAAGAACTGGGTGGATGGCCGAGCCCAGAGAGTTGTGGTGAACGGAGCTAAATCCAGTTGGTGGCCGGTCACAAGTGGTGTTCCTCAGGGCTCAGTTCTGGGGTCTTGTTCAATATCTTTATTGATGATCTGGATGAGGGGATTGAGTGCTCCCTCAGTAAGTTTGCGGATGACACCAAGTTGGGTGGAAGTCTTGATCTGCTGGAGGGCAGGAGGGCTCTGCAGAGGGATCTGGACAGGCTGGATCGATGGGCCGAGGCCAACTGTATGAGGTTTAATAAGGCCAAGTGCTGGGTCCTGCACTTTGATCACGCGAATGCAGTCCAATGCTAGATGCTTGGGAAGGAGTGTCTGGAGAGCAGCCCGGTGGAGAAGGACCTGGGGGTGCTGGTTGACAGCCGGCTGAACATGAGCCAGCAGTGTGCCCAGGTGGCCAAGAAGGCCAACAGCATCCTGGCCTGTATCAGAGATAGTGTGGCCAGCAGGAGTAGGGAAGTGATCGTGCCCCTGTACTCGACACTGGTGAGGCCGCACCTCAAATCCTGTGTTCATTTTTGGGCCCCTCACTACAAGAAGGATGTTGAGTTGCTGGAGCATGTCCAGAGAAGGGCAACGAAGCTGGTGAGGGCTCTGGAGCACAAGTCTTATGAGGAGAGGCTGAGGGAACTGGGGTTGTTTAGTCTGGAGAAGAGGAGGCTGAGGGGAGACCTCATTGCTCTCTACAACTACCTGAAAGGAGGTCGTGGCAAGGTGGGTGTTGGTCTCTTCTCCCAAGTAACCAGCGACAGGACGAGAGGAAATGGCCTCAAGTTGTGCCAGGGGAGGTTTAGACTAGATACTAGGAAAAATTTCTTTGCTGAGAGAGTGGTCAAGCATCGGAGCAGGCTGCCCAGGGAGGTGGTGGAGTCACCATCTCTGGAAATATTCAGCCATGTGGACGTGGCACTTTGGGACATGGTTTAGTGGGTATGGTGGTGTTGATTTGATGGTTGGACTTGATGATCTTAAAGGTCTTTTCCAACCTTAATCATTCTGGAATTCTGTATTTATTTCTTAGATTTAAATAACTGACTAGGCTAGAAATCTGCCGTGGGATTCTGAAGTCTTAGTAAGTGTTACCCAGATATTTGTCTTTCTGACATGTCCCAGCTCACTTTTAAATTGCTAGAAAACCTGTTGTTATTTTGTACTTAGGACGTGTTGGTTTTATTTACCATGGTAGTGGATCTGATACCAGTTGATATGTTTGACTTTGTATCAGCTTCTGTGAGTATGAAGGCTGCTGGCAAAGCATTTTGGAGTGATAGTCCTCTATGCATACTCTGAGGCACAGTGAAAAGTCAGGTTTTAACAAAATCTGATTCAATCATAAAGTTGTTGATAAACAAAATTTGTCAACTCAGGATAAACATTGCAAACTGATGACAAAATGTTAATCTTTTCAAAGTCATTTTTTCACTACAGTCAGTCACTAGGCATGTAGTACTTTTCTGAGAGCAAGACCTGGTTCATGGAAGTAAGGCAGAATCAGATGAGTGTAGGTCCTCCTTCCTATCAAAGTTGTTGCAGTTCTGCACTCGCTCCAACCAGAGGAAAGCAGTAAAGCTGGGAATCTTTTGCCGTGGTCAAAAATTAATCCATTGGCATTCATGGGGATTGCAAAGCACATGCATAGTCTAAACATAGGAGCTGGGACGATTGTGGCTACTTGGCTTGTCTCTAGTGCCCAGGAATCTCAGAATCTAGACGTATCAGACCTTTGTGCAGATTTTCACAGCACTGGAAATTGTGAGACCAAATAGCCTGAAGGAACTGCTGATAGTTGTCTTCTGGTGATCACGGGAGCTTTCACATGAACATTGCACCCACTTTTCCAGTACTGTGGGCCAAGCTTGTTCAGACTCCATTACTTTATCAGAATTGTACACATTCTACTACCTAATGTAGAAAAGTTTTAAATAGCCCATAGCTCAGCAACCTGACTGTCTACGAATTACCAGGAGCACCTCTCTCAAAAACAGCGCTATGCACTGACTTCTCACCGGTTGTAGAGGAGGTTTTGGACTCTAAGAAGCCTCCATCTGCCTGTCCTACACTGTATTGTGTGATCCAGTAGAAAACCAGTAGTCAGGTTGGTTGCTAAGAAGGAGCCTTCAGAACACAAAAGGTGAATTTCTAAGAGTTTGATCTATGATCATGGAATTCATAGAGAAAACTGGAAGAAGTGCTCTTTGAGAAGTAAGAGCAGAACTTTGCCTGAGTTCCTCCATTATCTAGGACAGGAACAAACCAGGGCAAATACAATAAGCAAGCAGGTTCTTTTTTCTTCTGTGTGGTGAGGGGAGGGGAAACATGCATTCAGTTCCAATATATGAACACTTTGGGAAGAAGAGAGATTTGTTTTCTTTTGTTTCCTCAGAAGAGTCCCTGATGCGGTAGTCTGGGAGGACCAAGTAAGAATCTGATTATGTAGGAATGGGAGGCTCATGTCTATTGACAACTTTGCTTGTTCTTTAGTTTGGGAGATTTCCAGACCTTTGCCTGCTGCTCCAATGAAGAATGTCGAGTAGCTATTGGGATCGATGCCAGACTGACAGCATTGCACAGACATTTCTGCAAGGTGCATTCAGAAATTATTCTGGTTTCACAGTGTGCTCTAATCCAGAACATTGCTGCTGGAATTTTTCATGTGCAGAAGAAATTTGACAAAAACTGGTACTGTGGGAGAATCTGGCTGTGCAATTACAATATTCACACAGAATTACACATAATCACTAAGGTTGGAAAGGACCTTCAAGATCATCAAGTCCAACCATTAATCCAGCGCCACTGTGTCCCCTAAACCATGTCCTGAAGCGCCACATCCACACGTTTCTTGAACACTTCCAGAGATGGTGACTCCACCACCTCCCTGGGCAGCCTGTTCCAATGCCTGACCACCCTCTCAGTGAAGAAATTTTTCCTAATAGCCAATCTAAACCTCCCCTGGCGCAACTTGAGGCCATTTCCTCTTGTCCTGTCGCTAGTTAGTCGGGAGAAGAGACCAACACCCCCATATTCTTGCCCATTTGCTGAATGGGAGCACGTTAGGAAATCTTTTAAAATTCATGTCCGGTTTTGGAAGAGAAAATAATAATACAGAGTATTGTGGGGTACTTATAGCATGACTTAATCCTGCTTTCTTGAACATAATTAGTCACATAGGTAGATATTTGCGTAAAGGCATGCTAGTCACTGTTACCTGTTTACATACCAGCTGTGTGATGGACAGGGTATTCACTTTTGGTTGACTTCTCAGTCCGATCTAGCTGCTAATCTGATCCTTTTCCTGCCTTAGTCCTTGAAAAAAGGCCTGTGGCCAAGGCCCCTTTCTGCCTGAAAATGCACAGTCCAATGCCAGATAATGTCACATGACCAGGAAAACTCCATCAGCCATTATATCCTCTGTGCATTTGCCTTGCGAAGTGTACTGATGTATTGAGCTGCTTTGGGGGTAGCTCAGCCAAGAGCAGCTCTGTCTGCACTGGAGATTTGGCTTCAGTTTGGCCCACCTTTTCTGCACATGGAGATGACTCTTTTTTTAAAAAATTTGTCTGTCAGGCTTATTTATTTGAGTATGATCTGGTTGCTCTAAGTCTGCGCACTACAAACATTGCCTGTTTCCGAGCACTTACTCTAGTCCAGAAGGACTCGGCAGTGTTGGGTCCTCCACCCTCCTTTGTTCCTTTGGTGAACTCTGATTTTTCAAAATAGGCAGGAAATTGTGCTCTTTTCCTTTGGTCCATTTCTTTGAATGACAATGAAAAAGAAGTGTCCTTGCTGTCTAAAAGGATAGTTGAAAAACAATATCTGGATGTCACCCATTCCTTTGGAAAATGAGACAAGCCTTCTGGTGCTTCCAGAAGGGATCCTGTGCCTATGAACTCCTTGCAGCTCTCTGGATCTGGAAATTTCCACCCTCATGTATGACAGCAAGTGCGAAAGCCTTGCTATATTGTCCTTAACACTAAATTTCTAGAAGGCTTTTCTTCATCATCGATGGATGTTGTATTTCTCTATTTTATATGACCAGAATGCCTGACAACTCCGGGTTTGGAAGGAAGGTGTGCATTATTTGCCATGTTATCAAACTTCCTGTATCAAATTTCTGTTCAGTCATCTTAATCCTGGATGCTGAGTTTCTATGCACAGACAGTAAAGTGAGATGTGTGCTTTTTGTGCTTCGTAGATGATGGCAGAGACTACAAAGGAGAGAAGGAAACATTCCCTAATACCAAATCAGTTTTTCTCTCATGCTAACGTTTGAACTCATGTTGTTCAGCTGATTTATCTTGTTACAAAGGGAGCTCAGTTTTCTGTGATAACTATTGTATTTCAAAAGTTGCTCCGTACTAGGTGGTCATCAAGAGAGGGCTTACAGAATCACTGATAAGGATTTACATTTTTCCTTAGCTCTTGTATGGTAGAGTCAATCCCATTATCCCTTGGGTTTAGAACAGAATTTGCAGAAAACCATTTAAATGATAAGAAAATACCAATTATGCAGTGAACAGTATTCCATGTTGGTCATCGACGAGTTATCCTTGTGGCAGAAACGATAGTGGCAAAATTACGGCTGAGACTGTATTGTGGATCTGTGCTTTTCTTCTGCACATTTGTTGCTGGTAATTCCAGTGAAGTAGTGTATTAATGGAAAGGAAATGCCATAAAAATGATGTTAAAAATAGGATTAAAATGTAAAATAACATCCAACAAATACAGGCCCAATTGTAAACTTTAAATCTTTTTGTTTGTTGGACCTGCAGTGGTTTTCTGTTTAAATGACAACATATCAGATTAACATCCTGTTACCTAAATATTTGCACTGTGTTTGGTCAATAAATGTCCGGTATATTTAGGAAGCTTTTCACATAGGTGTGTTTTTGTTACCCTTCTCTAGCCAAATGAGCCAGACTTCTGCTCTT
>NW_010535001.1:4544-7013 GCF_000687285.1 Phaethon lepturus | reverse complement strand
GATTTGAGGGAAGATGTGAAGCTGTTTCTGCCCTATAACACTCTTGACAGCATCTTTAGGATGAGAAAGTATATGGGCTGGGTAAGTGTTTGGAGTACAGGCAGTGAGACTCCGATGCTTGCCTGGTTTGGAGGATGAGAGTTGGAGGAACAGGAACACAGTATCAAAACACAACAAGCCAAATTATGGTCAGCAAACAGGATGATAAACTTCCTGGAAGCTTGTAGTTTACTGCTCAAGTTGATGTAACGGTGATAAGTCAGTTTGTGCATTTTTTGAGCTCTTCTTTTTAACAAGAACAACAAATTCAACAGTACATAATACCGCACCTCCATTTAGTTGCTGGAATTTATTGTCTGACAAATGTAACTGTTTGGTCTAGTTGTATTTTTTATTCTTCTAGTTAGTTGCAGTCCGTAGCAAACTTGAGAAGTCAAGACTAGCACGTAGTTCCATAACTCAGTCAAGCATATTTTAAGGATGTGGGCTGCTGCTGCTATGTAATTGGACATACTATTTTAGGATGGAAGGTGAAGGTCAAATCTCTTGGGAATGATGGTTTTGTTTATCTATATAGATAGCATCCATTCTGTAAATCATTGCACTGCAGTCTTCACAGTAGAAGAGGCTAGAAAAATATTTTGAAATGAAACTCTGTCTCTTCTTTAAAAAAAAAAAAAAAAGCTTGTGGAAAGTTTCTGACTGTGGATTTGGCAACTTTCCTCTGTACTTATCCCAGTTTCTTTCACATGCCACTGGAAAAAATCAAAGTCTAGCAATTAGCAATTTTTTAACAGTTTGGGGAAAGTAAGATTAAGCCTGAAAGACTAAGCAATCTGCTTTTCTTTTGCTTCCTTCTGACAGGATTTCAGCCTGTTAGTATAGTGTTAGCTTCATTTGTGTGTGTGAAGTATTGCTTCCTAATTTAAAGTGAACCTGTCTTCCCACAAGTTTTACTTCTTTTCCCCTTCATTTCTGGTATAATTATGAATACTGCACATCTGGAATGATGTTAGTAGAGAACACCTTGCACTGGCCTCGCTGCCTCACTTGCCTCCCTGCCGCTGGTCCTTCCTACAGGCGGGACGTAAAGGAAGAAGGAAGATGAAGAGGTTTCTACAAGGATCATGTATAGACCTGAAGACCGTCAGACTTGATCTTGGCATCAGCTCTCCTCCTAAAGTTGCTCCCTAGCCATAGTATTGCTCCTGAAGCTATTTTGCCTGCATTTTCAAGCTATCTCTACCAGTACATTCATGCAGTGCTGTGGCTCAGACGGATTTGGCATCTCTGAGACAGCCGTACCCTGTTCCTTAAAAGGCGGAAATTAGGCTTTGTAGTGGAGGAGCAGCACCTTGTCATCAAGAAATTAATCCGTAGTCACAGTGGTTTTTATTGCCCAGCAGATGGGCCTTGTGCATGGTTCACCGTCTGCAAGTTCAATGCCTTCAGTTTGCCCAGGTATGGCAGAGTATAGTGGTCTATTATGGACATGAGGAAGACTTGCCAAGGCGTCATTTCCTTACCCAGAGGAAGGACTGCAGGATCCAAAACTATTGAAGATGCTGGAAAACAATACTTGATATTTATTTCTGGTTTCTTGATTTCCTGGTCCTACTAACACCATTGTTCCCTTGTGTTGTTCTTAGAAGTCTGGTATCTGCGGTTTTGAGTGGTTTAGACAATTATTTTTTTCTTTGGAGAATAGGAACTGAAAGTACGTTCCTTACAGCAAACTCGTGAATGAAATAAAAAAAAGAAAAAAAAGTTCCATATCCTTGTGTAACCTTGTGTGGAAAGACTCGGTGAGACTTCAGTTTGTGTAATCAATGTGGGTGTCTTGGTAAGCATCAGTATATCCTGGTATGAGCAGTAGTCAGTGCTGTCAAACTCCAGTTGAGTATTAACAGATGGCTGTTGCAACCAACCTGCTCTGCTTGTACTTGTCTGCAGTTGCAGTGCAGGTAGTTTGGCGACGAGGGTGGTTCACGTGATGCTGTGGCAACTGAATATTCTCCTTTTTTAATTGAAGTAGTACTTTAACAAACTGTCCCTGTGGACTGATTGGGAGTGACAGTTTTTCTTGTACTGTTTTTTACGGATTTAATATCTAAAAAAAATCCCCAATCCTCTCTGCTTCAACTGGAGGGTGTTTTAAAGCTTTTGATTATAACCTAAAAGAATGAGGCTCTTTTTTCAGGAAAAGGTAATAATAACCTCTATCATCTTAAGGTCCCAGCATTCAAAAAAATAAAATTTCATTAAGAAGGCAACAAAAATTTTACTGTAATCAGGTTTTGTCTTCTGTTTCCCTATAAAATTAATGAAAGGAGCAAGGACAGTCATGCAGTCTTTGTGTTCCTGAAGAACACATGCTTCACAGACGGTTCAGTGAAATTGTGCAGTTATGCTGGGAACTCATAAAAGCCAAAGACAGGCCTTAGACCTGCATAAGACAAAAAAACAGTC
>NW_010535001.1:0-4513 GCF_000687285.1 Phaethon lepturus | reverse complement strand
GGAAAGAAGAAAGGACCAGGGAGAGAAGGAAAGCCTGTGAGTGTGTGTGGTGTGTTATTTCTCCTCAGCAGGCGTGTAGAATCCAGGTCCATATTTCTTAAGGTTATGAAATTACAGTAAGGCAATCCAGCTAAAGTGGATAAATTCAAATGGCATGGCTTTATTTCTGCAGCTCTATTCTGGATGTGAGAATGCTCCATGAATTTTTCTAAAATCATGTCCTTGGTGATCATTGTATCCTTCAAGAACTGAAACCTCGTCGATGGACGTAAACTGAGATTAGCATGTAAATATCCCATGATACAATTAATGTTCAGCAGATGTTTAGATAAAAGAAAGTCAGAGTGCTAAAATTTCTTTATCATATACTCTTTCTGAGAGTTATCAAGCCAATAAAGAAATAAAAGATGAGCTATTCTTTGCATGTGCACAGTTGAAGCATCTCATGAATCAAATATAAGCCTGAAAAAATACTATTAATGATTGCATTTCCATGGAAATTTTCTCAAAACCATATAGGCAGGTGAAAATTCACAAGACCAATTCATGGCAGGCAATAGGAGCATGTAGCAATATTTTATTTGTATGAAGCTGTGTGTAAAGAAATTTAAATTTTGATATGATTGTGTTCTTGTTGGAACAGAGTTAAGACAACTAACATTGCCATCAAATCTTCAGAAGCCAGTTTCTGCCAGATTCCTGTGGGGTCCTGCAGTAGAAATGCTGGGGGTCTGGCCCTGCAAATCTGAGAGCGGGGTCTGTGCCAGTATGCAGAAATTCTAAACCTTAGTTTACTGCTGCAGTCAGTTTTGTTTCTCAGAGTAGGCCAGTTGTTTAGTTTGTTCAACCTGTCTACTCTTGATCATTTCCCAAGAACAAGAAGTTAAAATTTAGGCAAAATATTCCAAGAAGTGAAGCAGGGTTTGACATCTTCTTACAATAAATTTGTGTGTTTCTCCTTTGAAACTATTTTTTTGTCCAGACCTTCATGCCTTAAGTTTACCAGAGTTTTAGTCAGCCTTGCTGGAAAGAATTGCTTTAGTCAGCCTTGCTTACCAGATATGAGTGAATTCGGTTTGTGTGCTGCCCTGGGAAGCGTTCATTGACTAGGTGACAAGAAGATCACATTACTGTTGAGAAAACCTTTAATTTGGTTTAATTTCCAACATCTGACATATATGGTATAAGGTGCAGGTGCTGTATAAGCTGCTGTTGGTAGCAGTTAATGCAGCTTGGGTTTTGTAGACTGGCTATTTTCGGATTTGCGATAGCGGGGGGCACTCATATCATAGTGTTACATTTCATTTAAAATTTTAAAGTGTGAAAACTAGGTGTGACAGTAAGAGTTTTGAGTTTAAACAAATATTAAAGATGTAAAGTTGTTTTATACAAGTGCAGTAGGACTGTATTTGTCTGATGATGACGTTTTGTACTACGTGATGGTAGAGCACGAATAGGAATAATTCCCTCTGTAAATTGGTCTTTTACGTATAAGTAAGTGTGTTTGTTTCTGTGTTTTCTTAAATACTCACCACTATCACTGATACGATCTACAAAAGTAGTCTGTCACTGAATTTATTGCTGGATAGAGAATTACATTACAGCTGAAACTGCTTTCTGACCTATTTACAAAGAGATGCTGCTCTCTGTGTTTGAATTCTCTTGTGAAGAAGATCCAGTTTTCCAATGAAATTTTGAGAACTTCACAGTCTTACAACAGGGGCGAAAAAAAGACGAAATTTAAAACTGCAAGCCCCTGTAATTTTACCAGGGCAGGCATATAGGACTGCTGCTTGGTTTATCTACCTGAATTCAAATATGCCCTTGAACATTTCCATAAAAAGTTAACTGTTCTACGTGTCTTCAGAGAAGGAGAACTGCTGTTAAGACAATCTGCAGTCCTGTTCCAAAGTGTGGAGTATATGATCTTGGATTTCAAATTAAAGATCAAATTCATGGAGCCACTTGGAGCCACAAATTGATTCAGCCACTTTATTCATGGGGGCTATTGTTAAACCCACTTTAATGACCATTCTGGCTGCTTTGGCTGTTCTGGTGCATTGTTTCTTCAAAGTTGTAATTGAATTGATTTATGGTTAATGCTACACATCCAAGGCCAGTGGAAAGGTTGCAGGTTAGTATTCAAATAAACTCTGGTACACTGTACATGAAATTGTAAGTTTTTTTCCCCATGATTTGATTTGGAGAACATGAAAGCATGTGAGTGCAGCCAAGATACTTGAACGTATGAAAACTGCTCTTGTGAAATTATTTCAAATTAATCTGGAAATGCAAATGTTAGTATTCTTAAATAGTGACATCATTATATGCTTATTGTCATGTAGGGAAGCGTTCTGATTTCTAGTGACTGGAAAAGAACTTAAACGGGATGTTTCTGCTCATAAGAACAAGTCTTATGAGAAGCGGCTGAGGGAACTGGGATTGTTTAGTCTGGAGAAGAGGAGGCTGAGGGGAGTCCTCATTGCTCTCTACAACTACCTGAAAGGGGGTTGTGGCGAGGTGGGTGTTGGTCTCTTCTCCCAGGTAACTAGTGATAGAACAAGAGGAAATGGCCTCAAGTTGCTCCAGGGGACGTTTAGATTGGATATTGTGAAAAATTTCTTTCTGGAGAGAGTGGTCAAGCATTGGAGCAGGCTGCCCAGGGAGGTGGTAGAGTCATCATCACTGGAGATGTTCAAAAAAAGTGTAGACGTGGCACTTCGGAACATGGTTTAGAGGGCATGATGGTGTTGGGTTGATGATCTTGGAGATCTTTTCCAACCTTAATGATTCTGTGATTCTATGATTATTTCTGTGATCAGGAGGGCACTTTTTAGAAGTACTATAGTCACTACAGCTTCCCTGTAGGCTTTGTGAAGAATTGAAATTGGGATGGAAAACTGCTGTTTCATACTCTTCCCTGCTTTGTGTTTTTCTTGGCATGAGTGTGCAAATACAAATGGCAGCCAGAATTGGCACTGAATAGTGTTTGAGAAGTACACGTTATTTATGCAACTCTGGCAATAAAAATTGTAGAACTCCCAAACACTCTAATTCCTAATTAGCATCTAACCATATTAAACATTAAATAAACTCACAATTAAGGACTGTGCAATCCAATATTAGAAAAGAAAAAGTGTTATGTGTTGAAAACTGAGGATGTAAAAAGCATTTGGTGGGCTTCCATTATGATTGCCTATCAGTAGTTTCAAGTTTTCTCAGTTTGTAGGTAAAATAGTAGTTTTTTTAATTAGCTGCCTTAATCATTAAGGGTTTGATAATCTGTTTTCATTGGTGCTGAGTCAGCTTTCCTCCCTTATTCAGATGAAATGGGAATTAAGCTTTAAATTTTAATTTGGAAAGTGGAGATGTGATGTGTTATTTCAGGTTTCTTTCTCATAATTGGTGGTAAAGACTATGGCTGTCTTAATTCTGGTGGATATTTTTGAGTCAGAAAAGACTCAAACTTGTTTTCAAACATGTTAATGAACTTTGGAAAGGTGAAGAAAGGAGATTAGCAGAGAATGACTTTCATGTAATATATTTGAGCTTGCTAACTATTTTTTCTCAAATTAGATCAGAAAATCTAAAAGATTCTTTCAAAGGGGTCATTTGTGACAAATGTATTTTTTGTCTTGACCATTTTATACTTTCTGAAATTCATAAGTTGCTAAGAGAAAATTTTATGTGTAAAACTAAAAAGTCTCAAAAATATTTTGGAAATGTTGAATTCTTCCAAATCGGTGTTATCCTACTAAAAAAAAAAGTTTAGAAAAATCATGATTTTGGGAGTAAAAACGAAATTAAAATTTAAGATTTTTTTTTTTTGACTGATTAGAATAAGCAGACGTGTCTACATAAAAGAAGCAAAAACTATAATATGAAGTTTAAAGGTTTCAAACATATGAATACTTTTCTAATTGTGATTGCAATTTAATGGGAACATGCTGTTACTTCCAGAGGTACAGTTGCTCTGAGGTTTCCTAGTTTCTTGTTTTGATTTGCTGGTAGTGGACACAGCTGAATTCACTGAGATTTCCCAGTAAGAACCTAGTGTTCTGTAAATTCAGGAAACAGCTGACTTTTATGAGAGGTAAACTTTGTTTGTAGACGTCATTTCTTTTCCATTCCCATTTGAGTGATACAAAATCAGTTGTATGATTAGCAATCTATTAGGCACTTTGAAACGTGCACCAACAGGACCATATGATGTATTACCAGAGGGAATTCCATATACATGTGAACATGTTTCAGTCCAGAGTATCTTTTTCTTCATCAGGAAATCTTCAAAATACAGTAAAGATTAATCTTGTACTTCTTCACAAGCATGCTGGAAACATTTTATTTATTGATAAGGACACTTCTTGGTTGGTTTTTCTGTTGCAATGCCAGCAGTCTGTTCAGAAATTCACATGGGACAGGCAAATCCCTCTTTTCCCCTTGCCCTTCCAAAAGCTCTCCATTGGTGATGCTGAGACCGGAATCTAACCTGTTTGCATTTTCAATGGCATAA
>NW_010535000.1:0-5836 GCF_000687285.1 Phaethon lepturus | reverse complement strand
GGCCCAGCCCTTCCGGAAACAGAAAGACCGCTGGAACCATATTATGCAATTTTTAAAAAAGAAAATAGTATCCTTACTTTCTCTTTGTGGATTATAAGCAATTACAGTTTGGTGATGGAGATTTTGACTCGCGTGTATTTTTAAAGGCAGGCTCTTCTGTTACTAAATGTGTGGAGGAAAATGATATACTTGCAGTAAGTAGACCAGAATTTCCCTCCGGTTTCTGTGCTTTCTTTTATTCTTGTTCCACAGAGCATCCCTCAGTACATTTTCAGTCCATTCATTCCAAATGTTCTAATTTTTCTATACCCTGTCCCTGTGCCATATCCTCTTTTGTTTTTCATTTTTTCATACACTCCCACAGAGGACATGAACGTTACATCCAAAAAACATCAGAAAATGTTCTTCAATTTAGAGCAAGTAACTCTGTCCATCCTTTTTCAGGGTGATTGCATCCAATGACTGCCATTAAAAGGTTAGTATTTCAATACATATGGGCAATGTTGCCAACTCCACGCCAATATAATTGTGATTTAGGTAGCCCCATAAAACTTGAGATTAATTTAAAAATACACTTTGGTTTGTTTATATTTGTATGCCTACCAAACTACCCTCAGAAACTATTGGGAGGGTAAAAATAGCTATAAAAAAAGAAAACTGTAATAAATCTGAGATGTTTACAAAATCACACAACTCCCAGAACTGGGACGTAGAGGGAAAAGCAATACTGTAAGGCCTACAATAAAATGGGAAGAGTTTGCAATGATATTTCAATCATCCTATTCTAACTAACTTAGTCCTAAATTACAGAAATTCTTTGTTTCCAGAAGGCTAAATCCTTGAAATTTTTATCCTGCGTGCTCTCAGCGCTGCAGTTTGCGTCTTTGGGACAGTGCTGTGACGGAGACTGAACAAAAAGAAGAGTATTTACGCAATTGCAGAGTGACAGTGAAATGGAGAGGTACCTTTATCGTTGAGTTTGGCAGCAACAGCCTCGCACTAGCTGCTTTGAGTGTTTCCAAAGGCCCAGTTTGCACAGGGCAGAGCTAATAGCCCAGGAAGAGAATGATGACAAATGCCGAGGTGGCAGGAGGGAGGAGGGCAACTGTAGCCAGTACGTGCGAAAAACCAACCCAGCAGGTGTGGGAACGGCCTCAGTAAGGCCGCACGCTCCTCAGGCAGCGCCACCAGCAGCACGGAGCGATGGCGACTCGCTCGCCATCAACAGGGGTGGGGAAGTGCATCCCTCTGAGTGCTGGGAGGAGCACCGGCCCACTGCCACGAGGCCTGCAGGGTGTCCCTTCCCCACCCACCTCTTCTGACGCCGTCTAATGTGCTAAAAACAGCACATTAGGATGTTCATTTTTTGTCATTTTTTTCCAGTTGACTAGGTTTGCCCTCGTGCCGTGATCGGGCACATAAGCCGAGCCCTTTACGGTGGGAGTCGGGGTGTCTTCAAGCATTTGTGTGGGGATGGTGGCAGGCCCTCCTATTTACCAGGCCCTCTCATTTCTAATGAGGCGGTGAAAATAACATACGAGGAGCTCCCACGCAGCCTCATCCTACAAGCCAGACACCGTTTTATCCCTGAACGCTTTTCCAGCTGCACAACTGCTGTGGGCCTGTGGGGCAGGGGTGTGTGTGGGGGTGGGTGGGATTGTGTGTGTGGCATCACGCGGGGAAGGGAAAAGGGCAGGAGAGAAGGAAGGAGCAGCCGTGGTTTAACACAGCTGTGAAAACTACTTGCCTACCCAGTCCTTACCCTGCAGAGACAGGCCATAAGCAATGAAGAGGCTGCAGGGAGCGTTCTGAAAGACTGCTGAATGTGGACTAGCACTTAATTCTGTACCGGGCAGCACTCCCTGAAGTACAGTTTTGAAATTGCTCTGGGCGATTTATCACCTGCCCAAATGACCCTGCCACTTGGCTAGTCCGTCTGCCTGGAACTTGCTCTAATATTCCCAGCCCCAGAACGAGCAATAAACAACTGTGATTTTTTATAAATCAACCTGCCAAATATAGTTTTCTCTTCCCTGTCTGATGCCCAGAACAAATAATAATCATTCCTGTGTCACCCACATGTTTTCTAGACATTGAAACATCATAATTTTCACTGCTAAATAGACGGGGGAAAAAACCAATCCACAATCACGATCATTCTGGGAAATCCTTTATGGTCTGAGCAGCTACCATCTGACTTCTATTTCTGGAATAAACACATTAAAAATAAATAAAGAGGCTGTCTTTTTTAACATGCCTCATGTTAAACATCCAGACTGTGCTCTGCACAAACCTCCACTTTTTCTGCTCACTTGCGCATCTTTACAATACTAACTGCAGAATGGCTTGTTATTGAGAAGCAGGAGACGTGGACACCATGGCTTGTCCCTGGCTCCCTACCAGCTGTCTGGACGAAGAGCAGCGGCACAGCTGGACTGAGGACACCTCCGGGTTTGCTACAGCTTTGCTTGTGCACTCAGTACAAGGAGGTCGTGTATCTCACAGATATAATGCTCATCCCCTTTACTCCCCTGAGATCACGGAGTGAGATCGGTCTATCATGAGGAGAAACAGTGATAAATATTATTTATATTAAAAAGCCTATTTTTTTTTTCCAAGAACTAAGGAGTTCATCACATCATGGTAACGGTAAAGTGAACATTAGCTCTGAAACTCAAAACAAAACAACTAACGAAGTACATCATTACTTTCAAAAGATGGAATAGGTTTTGTAATCAAAGACTAAATCCTCTTTAAATCACAGTCAGGTCTCTCCAACACCTTCCTTTCAAAATTTTCAGTTTCCTCTCAATTGATTTGTCTTTCAGTGATTATTGAGTCTTCTTTTCTGAAGGATCACAATTATAAAACAATTATCTGCTCCGTCAGTATTTCCCTGTCAGCTACAAGCACAATGTTATTTCATTAGTGTACTGTTAGACCTTTTCTCTTCATTCAAGTACAACTGTTAAAATGGGAAAACAGTGTACAATTTGTTTTCTGATGCTGGATATAATGCACTAACATACATGTGATATCATCTGTGTATGTATGTGTGTATATATGCCTACATAAATCTATACAGATGACAGATGACAGTGATGTATGCAGAAATAACACTGGGCTTTTGATACATGCCTGAAGTTCTTAAGCAATCAAAACCCAATCTTCCACCTTAGCCACACTCTCCTCAACAGTGTTTCACTACCAGATGTTTCTGTGTGTAAACGCAGCACCAACCGATGCCATGCTCAACACAGCTCTTTTCCACCTGCCCCATTCCTTCTTCACTTTCAAAAAGCTCTTTATTTAAGAATATACAGAGCTCGTTCAGAGGATATATGCACCTTCAGGTATCCTAGGGCAATCCTTGTCTCCCAGAAGCCAGTAGGAGTTTGTTGCCTCCACTGGATCCAGCATTTCACTTAATTTTCCCTGTTCTCTTGTGGATGAATTAAATTAAAAGGCAGTTAGTGTGTCCCAACCGTAAGAGGAGAACAGATTTAGGAGGCATGAATTCAACAGACAGCCAAGAGGGAGAGATGACTGTGTGGTAAGATAGCAGAAACATAGGAACTGTGGTTCATATGGATTTTAGTTAATTTCAAGTATTATTCCTTGTTTTATCAGATGTCTTACAATTTGTATTTATGCCTGAAATAGCAAAAGGATCCATTAACATTTCCTCATCTATCTTCTAAATCAAAATAAATCTAAGTTCAAGTTTTGTTTGTGTGTCTCTACTCCTGGCACTGAGAACAAGTGCATCTCTGCTATCAACAAATAGTAACATCATACCAGTCTGTATTACATGTTCTTGCGTTTACTTTACCTGTAGCAGTAAAACTGGCCATGCTGGTGAACATGCTTTTTTCTGAAAAGTAAGCTAGAGACAAATTAGTAGATTTTGCGTCGTTTGCAGCTTATGTAGGATTCACATGGAGACTGGATCTTACCTAACCAGCTGAAGACTACAGTCATGTGGGTATTTACTACTATTGTATCTTCACCTGATGACCTAAGAGAAAATACACTGATACTGTTTTATATGTGCTGTGGACTTAAACACTATTTAGCAGGAAACTGAGAGGCAAGGGACATCACTGTTAAATATGTGTGCAGAAATATAGAGTCTGTATTGGTTGGTGACTACAGCCCAAGTCACCAACCACTGAAAACCAGCACAGAGAACATGCACGACCCCATTACAAAGTTTCCTTGCTATTCCTATTATGACTTATTTTACACCAACTTTAAAAAAGGCACAAAAACTGCCCTGCTAAGCAGCTTGCAACATCAGCTAGACCTGGTTAATTAAGGGTTCAGAAAAAATACCATGCAGCTTAATGCATAAAATGAACACCCTGGATGTCTGAACATTTTGTTCTCCAACACATAGACCATTTTATTTCAATCCACTAGGCTTTTGGGTGCCTTTTTAATTTTTTTCCTCCGATCACTTCAGCTTTCAGACTTATTTTTCCATTACTGCATTTGGTGTGACAAAGGTCCCATATACATTATTTTAAAACACTGCATTAGTTGTAAAAGTGCCTTGTGACTAATATTTACCATTTTAGGAGTCATTAAAGCTTTGTGGTGCATTTCAGCTTTGGTTATTTTAGTTCTTCCACACCAGATGCCATAGAAATTATTATCTCTAAGCCAACAGGACTGAAGCCACCTTCCCCAGTGCTACTTGAGCAATGGCCCAGGTGTCACCACTATGAATCACTGCTATCAGCGATAGCTAAAATGCTTTAGCTTTTGAAGCTGATAAATACAGTTGACATTTGTGATCACAGTGAAAAGCCTACATGTAAATATATATAGACCTATACCTGTATATATAATTTCCCAACTGGAGGACAGCATTAATGGTGATTCATATGGAGGACACCTCTGTATAAAAAGCCAAGAGAAAGAACCAGAGAAGATTTCTCTCACCTGTTTCTCCTCTCATACCGCACACGCAGACCAACCCTAAGCCTCCTGCCTTTCTCACTAAATGAGCCAGCTGGACAACCTCAATGGCAAAATCCTCCAGTGTTGCTAGAGCAGGAAACCTGCATGATGGAAACTGCGCTCTGGAAGAGTCTCGCTGTTCCACTGAATTTAAAAGGCACCTGGGAAGACTTACATCCCAGTCTTGGCACCTAAATGCCCTTGCAGAGCTTTTTCTAGGTTATCTTACTGCAGTAGTTGGGTTTATTGCTTTCCGCTCTCCAAGGGCCAGCAAGATCTTTGTACCCCGCAGTAAGAAACTCAAAAGAGAGCTGCACCAACCTGGAAGGGCATTTCTCCCTGGTTGTGGGGGATGGAGGTAGGAAATAACAGATGTAGCTCCTTCGCTCCCTTGACAGACTCTTTTGACACCTAGACCCTATACCACACGGATGTGAGTAAGGAGCCAGCCTGGGTACTCATGCAGCGATGCCCCAGTGCCGCACTGCCTCGTGACTGCACTGCATGCAAAGCTGACAGCGGCTCGTTCGGGTCGTCTGTCTCCACGCAAACCCACAGGGCAGTCTCGCCCAGATTTTGTATTTTAGGATAGTTCCTCGTTAAAAGTAGTCAACAGATGAAAAAGAAGAACATAGTGATTAACATACTGCAACCCTAACTGGTCACCAGAAAGGACTAATCCACACATGACGTGCTAATTTCCATTTTAAAAGCTTAAATATGATGTAAAGAAATACATAAACAAATAAAACCAAAATTGGAATAATTTATGCTAGATTGACAGTTTAACAGTTTGCTAATTTCCTATTGATTTTAATATAGTATGACTAACCTACCTCCCTTTAAAAAACCAACATTTCTTCAAATCCTG
>NW_010534999.1:10201-15792 GCF_000687285.1 Phaethon lepturus | reverse complement strand
AGGGAAGGGAAGGGAAGGGAAGGGAAGGGCTGTTGACATCAGTTTTTCCCAATAAGCTATGTTGATTTCAGAGGCTGAATGCACAGGAGCAGAGGAAGCATGCAGTGCTGCCAGCTTCCCCCTTCCCCTTGCTTGTCCTCTCCAGCCCAGTAGTTAATAACATGCACATGGGCTGTGAGAGATCCAAGTTCCTGTCCTCCTGCTGCCTGATTCAGCACAGGGGGTTGATGCAAGGTCTCCCACTCTCCATGTGAGTGTCCTACCTGCTAGACTAGGAGGTATGCAAAGGAGGAGGTCCTCTTCTCAACCTTTTCCACTCTAAACTGCTTACATGTTGCCTGAATGAGGAAGAAAAAGCTGTGGTAGGTAGTGACTGAGGACGGAGCCAAGACAGTCAACATACTGAAAAACTAAAAAAATGCTGAATTATTTATGCAAAGGAAAATCTCTTCACCTAGAAGTCCTAAGACAACCAGCCCATAAACCTTGTGGTGCATTACAAGGTCCTAGTCCTAGAAAACAGGAGAGACTCTTAGATAAGCGCAGTAAATACTGAACTGATAATATTAATTGATAACTGATAAAATACTGAATAATATGGGAAGAATATTACCTCTCACTAGCATTATGAATGCAATCTTTTGAGTTTATTAAATGTACCTAAAAATTACTTGAAAGTATTTACTTAGTGAGCAAAATGAGCTGTTTCAACACTACAGAAAAAAATTAGTGATTATTGAGTTATTTGATTTTTATTTTTAAGTTACAATTTATATAAGGAAGGAGGAAAAGTAAAGAAAAACTGGCAAGCTGAATGGATCCAATAGACCAAAGCAACTGGGGATTTGCCATGGATAATATTGTAGGTATAAGTACTTTTTTTGCAGGAGAAATACCATGCTGGAGGAGCCAATTTGCTAAACTTCAGTATATGGAGGGTAGGGGAAATCTTTGACCAGTTCTATTAGTTAAGAAAACAGGCAAGCTGTTTATTTTCTTTAATCTCAGTCAATAGCAATGAATAACGTATCACTGAAAATGGCCCAAGGAGTCAGTGTACTACCGGATGTTCGCATCTGGAAGGAGAATAGAGTGTAAGGGATCAACAGTCATCTCCATCAAGATGTATTTAGCTGGGATTTTTCCCTTCCAAATTGTCGTGTCTGAAGCTAGTAAAAAGTTGAAAGGAGGATGGATATCTGCAAGGATAATCTTTAAGGTGTGTGTACTGTTTTCACAGCTATTAGATCAAAGCCCTTTACTGAACTATTTTATTATCAGACTTATAAATCAGCCTCAGTTCATTTTACAAACATTAGTACTGCCATCAATTACATGCATTTAGGACTAATGGTTTTACAGGAATGTTAATAGTACGACATTATTTCCTGAAAACCAGCACTGAAGACTATTAAAAGGCTATTAATTGCTATATGTGCATGTAGAATTATTTGTTTCTGGTTTTAAACAATCAGTGAGTTGGCATGTAAGTACATTTCTAACCAGTTAAACTTCATGGATATGAAATTTAGTAAAAGCAAAACCATTTATAAACTATTCTTGCCCAGCTTTCCTTCATAGGCCTAGTCTGAGTAGACTACAGACATTTCTGCTGCTGACTCCAGACACTGCCACCATCCCTTCAGGGTGGTGGTCGGGGCAGACACTGTCCCCAAGCAGAAGACGTTTTACCAGGCAGGGTCAAGTGTCTGCTCTCAGCCTGTTTGCTCAGGTAGCAGTGATGGGTGCAGTACTGAGACCTGAGCAGAACACAAATAGCACAAGCAGGTGCTTGAGGAGTGAGGGGTTTGCAGAAGATAAACTTTCTTGTATAGCGTGTGAATCCTGTTGCAACTAACCTTTGGTCCCTGGCTCATCTCAAACCTCAGAAATCATGAAGCACCTCCTATGTTTAGTCAGGCACCTCCCATTTCTCTGTCCAACCCCCTGCTAATGCCATAGACCTCCCTTCCAGATGCACAGATTTCACTCCAGGAGCACATAATACAAATTGCTAAATATGACTTTCCTCTTTTTGTGCTGAAATTAACTGCCCACCTCATCCAGACCTACCCTTAGCCCATATTAAGTGCTGCAGTTCTGTTTCTGATATACTGAGTAATAAAAAAAACAAAGATCAAGATAAGAATGTTACACGAGTTCATCTTATCTCTGTTCCCTTTCTAGTTGTGTCATGAACCTGAGATCTCCGTTCATTAGTTTAAGAGGCAGTTTACCCATAAGAGGAGGAAGGAAAGACAGACCCTTTGAAGCATGTGGAACTACAATGATTTCCACCAGCTGAGTAGACAGTCCCAAGAGAGCTGTGAGGCAATCTTTAATGAACTACTATCTGGAGTGCAAAGCAGACTTCAGATCTCAAAGACTGAGCACTATTCAGCTTCCATTAGGTCAGATATTTATAACTACCTCATAGGTTTGCAAAGTGGGAATAGAAAATATCGAAGAAAAATCATAATTACCTTTCATAACCCATCCCTAGGACACAGCCTCTAGCCTTGTCAAGCAATGGATATACACTGTTTTCATTCACAGCTCTTCGTAAATCACACTATTTACAGGAATCTCAGTAAGTTGTAGGTACCATTTTACGGCTGAACCTTTATATCAATCCTTCATTCCAGAGTGGTTCAGCATTGCAGTGACCTTCACATCCCCCTTCAGATTGAATCTGTTACCCTCAGTGAGTATAAAGGCTATAAAGAAGCACCTGATCATAAAATCCACTTGGAATGTTTTCTTAAACCTCCACCAATTATCCATTAAAAATTCTGCTTTTTACAGGCTTACTCTCCTAATGAAAACCAAATAATAGTATATTTTTTGCAAACTTTTTCTAGTTGTCTGGAGAAAAGTCTTGACAACTTGAGATAATCATTGAATGATGTGACTAAATAAAATCATCTGAGTATTTCTGTGGATAATAAGAGACATTAACTGTTGTTTTATAAGAAAGGATCTGATCTAAAAGACAAGATGTGGATAGCCTGACAATCACCTCCCTAAATCAGCCAGCAATCAGCCTTGGAAAGGGAATAAAATTTATATGATATTGATAATATAGAAAAAATTTATTTCATTTAGAGGAGACTAAGATGCATCAGGATTAGGTCTTCAGCAGGCAAGGAGCTCTTACGCTGTAAGGCAAAACACACCAGAGGTAGCTGCAGCAGACTTTCCAGTGAGTCACCCTGCGAAAGCCGTGTAACTGGGAGCTGCGAGGCTTTGGCAGGCTTAAACCAGCCCAAGGCAGGAAGCCGGACCACGAGGACAAAAGAGCAGCTCCAGGGGAGATTCTAAGGCAGTACTTTAGCCTTCTCTTAAAACAGACAAAATAAGGATATTTTTTAATTTGCCATTTTCACATGCTTCTCTCCCCTCCAAATAAAGTGAGAGCTAATCTCTCTGCTTTTGAAGAACAGCTCTTTGACTTCATTCTGCAGTTATCCTCTCATCACCTTTTTCTCCCAGAGAGCACCGGCAGCCCTGTTTGCAGCCACTGTCTTGAGATTTTTTTACAATTTTGTTGTAAATAGCTCTAAGTGCAGTGTCTGCCCTTGCTGCCCCCGACACCACGCTCACAGCTGTCTGTAATGACCTGCCTCGGGGACATCTCTGACCTTACCTCTTGCCTCATCATCTGCAACTTACCTGAAACTCTCACACAGCTGACCACGATCCTTTTCTCATAAAGCTGGCCTCTTCTACCTTCCCCTTTTGGTGTAACTTGGTATAGCTATCATTACGCAGAGAGAAAACCTCCAAGGCAGCTTCCTTCCCGGCTGCCCGCTCCCAAGTGAAGGAGCGCTGCAGAGCACTCTCTGTCTGACTGTAAGTCATCTCCCCTTGTCCATACCTCATCTGTGGAGCTTCTCCTCAAAGTTTGCTCTCAAGTAGCTTCAAACAGGCAGCAAGAGCGCTCTAGCTAACTAAATATATGAGGAGTGACAAGACGAATCACACAATCCGTGGCTGCAACCTTTTCCCTTGTCTTCTCACACAATTAGCTGTTCCTACTTACTTAATGCATTAGTTTATCTATGAATAATTTAATCTGTGCCATGGGAACTCAGGTCATGTTTTGCAAAAGAGATCCCAGTGTGAAAATTACATCAGTTTGTAGTATGTACAGGCCTTTGCCACTCACCCTTTGCAATTGTTAACCAAAAAGGGCAACCTTCATGTGAAGCATCTCTATTACTGCAGGCATAATGTCACTCACATTTCATGGTGTACAAAGTTCCTACAGATCAGAAAACTTGATTGGCTACCATTTGGCTACCAGTGTCAGAAAGAAAAAACAAGAAAAGCCAACCTGAGGAGTTTAATTTAATCTTAAAGAAAGTAACACCATACAGAGAAGAGGGCAAATTCTGCATCAATCCCAGGCTAAATACCTAAGACCAAAGCTGAAATTCAGCTACTGCATGTCCCAGGAGGCCCTGACATTTTATAAGTGCTTCAGTCGTCACTGAAGGTTTCACTGTTTCCAGTTTTCACTGAACCTTTCACAAAGGTTTGCCAAGGGGCGGCTGCACAGTCCTGCTGAGGCGCAATGAGGCCCCTTCTTCATGCCAGGGTGCACCAGGACCTGCAGACCAGGACAGGACATGCCTGTAGCCTCCCTGCCAGCCTTCCCTGCTTATTTCATTGTCTCGTCCTGCCAACAAGAGAAAGCGCTCCCGCGGCCAAGGATGTCGTAGAGCAGAGCTCAAGTCCTCCCTTTAAGCATGAACTGGAGCCAGCGAAAGGAGCAGCCATGGTTTGAAATAAGGGAATGGCCACAGACCGATTTCCAAATGGCTTGCTGGCATGTTGTTTCAGCTTGCTTGCTGATGTTCAGAGGAGAGTTGAAGGCCTCATGCAAGAGGGAGATGAGTCTTCAGACTGCAGGGCGAAGTGAGTGATCTGGGACACATCCTTGCCCTGAGCATATTTCGCTCTCAGGGAGAGGGGTCTGCTCAAGGCAACTCTGTCAGCTTCAGGGATGCCTGTCCTCGTTCCATGCTTTGGAGGAGAACCTAGGGATTTGATTTGGGGATGTTATTATGATTTGGAGATTCTATTATAGCCCTGTGGCTATGGGGTCTTTAGTGGAGATTAGAGCAAAAATAATTAAATTCAAAAGGATTACAGAATCCGTGAAGAGCCAAATACCTTCCTTAGCCAGGGGCATCCAAGCTGTACTTAGAGCTTGCTTGTCCAAGTCACTATGACAGCTAACAAAAATGGATATATTTTTGGTCTAGGAGCTGTAAAAGGAAAGTCGACAGCTGAGAGACAAAAGATATTAATTCTGAGACTAGTGTTTGGCAGGACTGGGAAGACTACTGAGATTGCCTGAAAAGTCTCTGGAAGTTTGGCGCTGTCCTAGCAACCGTGAGAATGACATTAAAGAGAGCAGATACAGACCCTGTCCAGACCACAAACCCCACATGTACCAATCCCCAGGTCCACTGGGCTCTTTTAAAACAGCTGACATTATTTTCCAGCTTTTTAAATTATCCCAGCTTTTCTGAGCTGACATAAATCTAGACAGTGAGCTAAGCCTGGAGACAAGGAGAAATATA
>NW_010534999.1:0-10170 GCF_000687285.1 Phaethon lepturus | reverse complement strand
CTGAACGCTGTGATGGGACTTGAACTGGTGAGAGGTTTGAAGTGAAGCTGCCCCAGACTTTTTGTGAAGCCAGCATACCAGAAGACCTCCAATCCCTAAAGCATTTTTTATTACCAAACAAAATAACGAACCAAACATTAAAGTCAGTAAATAGGAGAAAACTCAGAATGTCTGGATGAGACTGATTGAGTAAAAGGCTTTCAAGCAAAGCTCCTTGGTGTCCTTGGCAGGATGGGGCACGTCCTCCAGCCCTGCTCCTTGGAGGTTTCCTGAGCTGTGCTGGCTCATGTCATCCCTACTGATGCTCACAGCTCCTTTCGTTCAGGAGTCTCTGGGACCTTACTTTGCTGCAGACATGCTCATTGCCCCTTGCTGAGCCTCTAGCCCCCAGCTGCAAGGCTCCTGTGCACCCCTTCCGGTGGGTGCCTGGGGGCAGCTAGCAACAGGGAGCCCTACCCTGTGTCCTGGGCATTGGCCCCTGTGGGGTGGCTGTCACGACAAAACAGATGCTTACATCTGCTCCCATGTTAGGAGACCTCTTGCTTTGCTTCTGTCTGATTCAGGGCTGCTGGGTGAAGCAGGGTGATGTGGAGGAGGGTTTAGATCGCTGTGCTTCACCTGTTTCTGCCTCTTATCCAAGCAACTTGCACACCTGTAAAATAGCTTGAGGGGGGAAAGTGGGCACAAACCCTTGCTGGCTGCCTCTGTCACAGATCCTTGGGCAACCAGATGATTTTGCACACATATGTAGCACTGACAGGGAGATGGCAAAACGTGGTTGCTGGTACTTCTGGTACCTGCAGCCCCTGCTCACTGTCCCTTTTGCTCCTGGAACCCTGTGCCCCCGTTGGAGCTTTCCCAGCAGGCAGAGAGCCAGGGCCAGCAGTCAGGGATGGGTTGCTGGTGATTCCTGCCTGGCACTGATGTCCCCTCTCTGGGCTGCGGTCCATGATGCCTTCAGCAGCAAATGGGCAGAATTCAGGTTTCTCAGTCTTAAGCCTCAAATCCCAGATCCAACACGTGCTTAATATAATGGAAAAAGCAGTGGAGAAGGGATAGACTAATCCTCATCCCTCAGAAAAATAACTGGGTGACATCCATCTCTCCTGGGGAGCAACAGAGTGAAGAAAAGTGATTCTTGAGATGTTTTCTTTCTTTCGCCAGGAAAACAGTAAGGAAGGAGAAGAGATCCGTGCTTTTTATATGCAATAGTAAAGCTCTGGTGTTCCCACTCTAAAAACAAGAGAGAGCATCAAATCCATCTTCTAATTTTATTTGTATTAGTCATAGTCAGATGAAGCTGGAGGAGGTAAAGCAGAAACAAAGTTGGACAGGCTTTAATCTCAGCAGGGAGACTGCTAGAGGAATATAAATGTCACCAGGGTCCAGGCTTTATGCTAATAACTATTTAGTAAATGGATAGAAAGTGGAACAGTGTGGACAGGGAAAACAGAAAAAGAGGATCCCCAGAATACCAGGTGAGATAGGAAACTCTGGGCTATGTGCAGCCAAGCAGACACAGATTTGCATGCCCCAGCTCCACATCCCAGGAGACGGGATTCCATGTGCTGTAGTGGCTGGGACAAGGGGGAAAGACTTCGTGGGTGGGAGAGAATTAGGTGTGCTCAGACAGCGCCTGAGCGGGCAGCACAGAAACACAGAGGGGAAAGGAAATGCCCAGTTTGGGATATGAGAGGTGTCATGCAGCCCGACACAGCACATGCCTGGTGCAAAACATCAGACACCTAACCAGGTACTGCTGGCAACGTGAGTTCAAACAGCTCCCAAATGGGATTTTAAGGAAGTAAATTTTGGTCTTTGGGTCTGAAGCAGTCACTGTGGACTGTACCCTAGCTGCGAGGGCGCAGAACGGTACCATCTCCAGCTGTGGCTCCAGTTGATCTCAGAAGGGTCTCTGTGAAAAGATGTATAAGAGAAAACCACCCCCTGTCAGCCCGGCTGAGTGCCGGTGGAGGCTTACATCCCATACCCCAAATTACAGCTCTATGCTCTTCTGTCAGACAGCAATGACTGAAGAAGACAAATACAGTGTATTCCTCTGGCTTCCAAGTGCATGTGTGTTGCATTGAACAACCTTCCTTCAGCTCCTGAGAGCTTTTTAACACAGTGCAAAAGCCAGAATTGAATTAAATCCACTGTAACGAGTAAAAACACTTCAAGAATTTGGTCTGGTGATGTTAATGAATGGCTGAAGAGTATGTGTCTTGGAAGACATCTCAGGATTACCTGAAGGAGGATTAGTTCGTTCCACAGCTCACACACATCAATCATTTAGCTCCTCATGGATCCCTTAGCAAAGTAAATTTCATGACCTTTGATTTCTACTTTCTGTATGAACTTATTATCATAACAGAATACTTACTTACTTAATTCCAGGCGTTATCAGAGCAAACTCTAAAACAGGGATTCATATATTTTCATCTTTTCAGTACTTCAAAGATGTTTGAAATCTTTGTATTGTTTTTAAATATAAAAGGTTCAGGAAAAATATACAGCAAGGACTCACCATGTCGTTTGGACTTGGTTTGGTACACTGGGCCTTCACAGCACAGCTCAGAGCTGTCTGAGGCCACCTTCCTTCCTAATACTTGAAGAAGAATGAGACTGTGCTGCTCCACAGGGAAACTCATATTGACTGAGGAAGCCAGTGCCTTTCAGAAAAAGGAAAACTGTGTGTATCACCTCAGCATAGAGACCTTAGATTAATTTCATCCTTATCTCTTACTGATTTTACATCAAGATCAGCTGGTTTTGCACATAATTCAATGGGCTTATTTCTGGACTCTGTAGACAGGACCACAATCAAATCTTTCAGCTCCAAGGTTCATATGAACGATTTCTTCCTTAAGGAGGGTTGGTTCAAGACCTAATGATGACAGTGGAAGACTCTAGCTTATGGGCTGCAGTTTCATCTGCAGAATAGGTCATCATTCATGATGGCTTACATATGCCATGGGCTAATGTCATACAAATACATAGACACCATTAACACCAGGGTGGAGAGCAGAGGCTGAATATCAGATCTCGTTTCTTGGGAATGCTGATAAGATACAAATAAGAATATTAATTAAATTAATTAAAATGTTTGCAGTTTATGCACCACTAGCACATTGCCGTTACTGTCACATCAAAGCTATAATTCTGCTAAAATGAACTGCAGTGATGAATTAATTAACTTCTGCAATGTGAGGAACTGGGAATCACATCTGTGCAGGATGTTTATGACACAAAGAAAGAGTAGAGGAGTTTGGGACCAATTACCACATCCTAACAATGACATTTAAGAGAGAGGCAACCCCATCATTTTCCACAGGCTCTGTTGCGCGCCCCCTTCTTGCACCTGTGCAGGGCAGCGAGCGGGCGCCACAAGCAAAGGAGCAGCAGAGGCAGACACGAAGGAGCGAGAGCTAGTGGAGCTTCAACTTAGTGTCCCCAAAGCTTCAGCCGGTGCAGCTGAGAGAGTGGGAACAGGTAATAAACTGACCCAGAAAAATAGGTGGTGGCAACCTTGTTCGTCCCTCCAGGAGCAATAGGGAGCAGGAACTGAATTGTGACTTTCATTGGCAATTTGATCTTTGCTATGTTCCCGAGGCAGTGAGACCATGCCCTGCCCCTCACCTTAGTGTGGATTGCAAAGTCAGTGCTAAAGGAGATAACCAGCTGTAGGTCTTTCAGAAAGCCTGAATTTAATCCCCCCAGTGAGAGCATTCAGTTATGTATTTAGAAAGGAAAAAGGTTTCTACACGGTATAAATCCTTGCTTGATAATCCCAAAGCTAATGGGGAAGGCATTCGGTAGTAAACTACAGTCCTTGGACAAAGACATCTGTAACCAGACCGGAGCTCTATGATTAAACTCAAATTCACAGATTGGTTACATGCAGCTAATTTTATTCACTGAGAATACGTGACCCCCCTAAGCGGATGTTTAAATTAAATAAGAATATTGATGACAAATGTTCAAAATGTAAGACAGATGCCTGCAACTTTTGGCATGAAATTTGGAACTGCCAAGAGGTTTGGGAATACTACTCTGGGGTCATTAGGAATTTGGATATCCAAAATGTTCCCCAGCTGCTGATCTCTTCAGAGGCTGCTATACTTGGTCCTGGAAAAATATAAAATCAGTGCAGTAAGTGATGCCATATACATTGCTGGGTTGGTAGGATGCATAAGCAATTGAAGAAGCTTTCCCTCTTTTCTAGGAAAAATGCAGTAAAGAGAAGGCTGCTGATCTGAGTCTGGGTTTAAAAAAAGAGTGTAATTAAAAAAATAAAAATCCCTGGTTCTTTTACAAATTGATGTTTGAATTGTCTGGATCCAGTCTTTGTCACTGTTTCTGAGCCCAGGCATGACTGCTGGGAGTTCAGTTGCGTGTTGCGTTGTTGTTTCCATGGGTGCATACAGATCTTGTCTGCTGCAGTCCATGTCACCACTGCACCACAGCTCAGCTGGTATCTACAGAAGGCTCTTTCTCAGGTAAATAAATGGAATGAAAACAGAAAGAAAAGAGGATGAAGGCTTAGTGTTTACCCCACAACGGACACAAGGTAGAAACCCCCAAGGGGGGTGTGTGTGTGTCTGAGCTGATGGCCAGGAAGTTAAGGGAAAGAATCTCATGTTATTTTAATTAGCTTCACACTAGATTCATTATTGCAATGCTATAAATAAATTAGAGACACTTTGCATAGATCAGGCATCAGACCAAAATTGGAAATAGACTCTATGTTTCACGACTCTACTCCTAACCACCAGACAATACAGTTTTTTCCAGTACTGAGTCCCATAGTCCTTTCACCTAGGGATTTGATGGGAGCTCCAGATTTTGCTTAACCGTGCCAAGCTACCATAGGTGGGGCCTTCGATTGCAACCCAACATGTACCACTGCTTGCCTAACTGACCTGGGAAAATCTTGCTTCAATTTATGGAGTTATGCGATCCGGCTACACTAGAACTAGGAATTCTAGAACATTGAGGTGTTTGATGTCTCATTTTCCTGCCAACAGCAAGAACAATTTATGCACTCATAACTGTTTCATAGCTAGATTGATAACTGGGAACAAAAAAGGTGTGTGTTACTAATACCGTGTTTTTCCTAAGGTTGTATGAATACAGGCCAGAATTACAGAAAAAAAAAATCTTTTAATATAATTTTGGAAAACACAAAAAGGCAAAATACCTCTTCTCTAAGCTACTAGGAAGTTTAGTTTTCCACAATGGCCACTGGCAGCTTTCTCAGGAATTAATTTTAATAGTACACACTTTCTGGCAATAAAAAGGAGATAGCAACTAATATAATTAAGTCTGCAAAGCAACCTCTAAACTGAAATGTGTCTCCCGGCAGAACAAGCATAGGATTGTTCATTACAGTGCTCTCCAGGAATAACAAAAACAATTCCCAAAAATGCATTATTAATGGACATTCCCAGAATTAATGATAAAACAAACCAGATGTTCTCTTACATTTGTCTCATAAATGCAAAGTCAATATGCCAAACCCAAAACCCATCTTTGGGAAAGCTATAGGCTATTTATGAAGGCATTTTAACTGTATTTCCCTTTACTATAACAGACAGAATTCCTTGTCTATAGTCTAAGACAATCTAGTTACGATTTTATATGTATTAATGGAAAAAAGTCTCATGCCCAAGAGGAAATGTAGGTGAAATGTATGATTTTAAATAGCCTACATTTACTATAGAGCTGCCCATTTCAAATCAGACACATTTTTTGTAAAAAACACAATATTCTGATGTAAAGAACACTCTAGTCACAGTCACAACTCCCTACTATAACAGATCTGCTCAAAATATGGCTTAAGACTAAAAAAACTTTCACCAAATAAGTTTTAGCTATATTAGTATGTAATAGTTTGATATTTAGCCTTTACAGAACGTGATTACTCACATGGAATGGATTTCACTCCCCTGAGTAAGGGTTGCAAAAGTCCACTGAAGCTGATAGAAAGCAAATACTACTGATAAAGAAAAGTACAAAGCAAATTATACATATGCTAATACCTTAATGTAATAATATCAAACATGGTGGGCCATCTGGTGTAAATCATCATAGCTCTGATGAAGCCAATAGACCTGGAGCAATTTGCATCAGCTGAGGACTTGGACTGGCATACAATATTTCTTAAAGGATTTTTTTTAAGAAAACCATTATTGAGAAAAAATTATTTTGAAAAGTTACAAGTGTATGTTAGAAGTAAAGAATGAACAGTAACCAAGCACATGGGCTGATAGCAGAAATTTAGTATCTTTAGTTAGTAAATAACATTAGAAGAACACACAAGATTTTCAAGCAAACACTAGGTTCCTATTTTATATAAATACTCAAGTCTAACTGCTGTTATTTTTAATTATTGAACAGTGAGTCGTTTTCGTTTTCATTACTAACACTTTCAGCTGCCAAATGACATACAGAAGGAAATGGCAGCAATTATGCTGAAGGATGCTGTAATGACAGGCTCCACTGCAATACTGTGTGCTGAGAGATGCAGAGCCAAAGCCACCGAGGAAAAGGTAGAGGTAATTTTTCACTTTGTGAACTTCATTAACATGACATAGCTTGCTGGGGTTTTTTTCAGCACCATCATTTTAATCTCTGTAATGATCACCAGATATTGCCAAGGTTTCGTCCAAACATTTACAGACTTTTAAAATCCTTTGGGCCTCTTGCAAAGCAGCAATGCTGTGGGGTGCCATCTGCCCTTGTGCTCCACCTGGCCGGGGCACTGTGCCCTCTGCACTGATACCCAGTACCCACTCTAAGTAACACTGCAAACTCTAATTGTCATTATTGTTCCTCCACTTGTCAGGTTCATGAGGTGAACTGCTAGCTCAAGCCTTTCAACAATCCTGGACTACACTGTTGCATCCTAGCAGAGGTGAACAGTCTTCCTGACCTTGCAGGACCAGATACGATCATCTCCATAAGCTCCACTTTGCAGGTCTTGGAGAGCTGAACAGTTCTGAGCTCCAGGACAGCTCAAACACATGCATTTCACTGAAGGGCTGAACACTGCACAGCCAAACTTCGGGGCCTCAGTACAAGGAGGGTCCAGATATACCATATCTCCTTCCCAGACCACTGCCATCTTTCCTTCCAGCAGAGTTATTTAGCATGTAAGCATGGTCTATTGCTCCTCAGACACCCTGCCTCTCCACTGCAGGCTGCAGGACAAATGCTGACTTCAGGAATAGCAGATCCTGCTGGCTGACCTCCCTCCAAACCTGGGGCTGGGGTCAGCTGGCAGCCTGTCGGTTGTAGGATGCAGCTGGGGCAGAGGAGAAGCCACATGCTGTGCTTCTGCCCTGCTTCCTCAGCCACGAGGCCCACACCAAGCACTGGGCCTGCTAAATTTCCCCAAATACTGACTAGGTGAGGCTGAGACACCTCTGGGACTTCCTGAACCCTTTGCAACTCTGCTCGTAGAGAAGACAGAAAAATCAACTGCAAGACTAATGGTCAGTTGTACAGATGATGAGGTCCTCTTGAACCCCATTTTCCTAATCTGTCTGAAGTCCACAGACCCCACAACTCCCAAGTGAATCACGAACAGCAGCTTTCCTCACAGACGGGTCATCTTCAGCCTTCCTCTCCTGAATGCCATGGAGTGCTGTAGATAGATACTGGTAACAAATAGACACATGGCCTTTGGGAGTGGGAACAAGGATGGGAAGATGTTAGTCCCTATGTCTTCAACAGGAGCTCAGAGGCTGAAGTGAGAAACATGGGAAAAGCTGCTGAACAGAGCAGAGAAATTAAAAATATGTCCCACCTTGCTTTGTATACTTTGGATCAGTGAAGAAAAACAGGAAGCAGAGGTAGATGCACTTCCTAGTAGGTATTTATATTCACATTAAATGAAAATAGTAAATAGTAAGTAGTAAGTAGTAAGTAGTAAATAGTAAATAAAAGCAACTAAACCAAAAGAAAGAAATAAGAAAATCTTGTTTCTCCATTTCACAGCTCCTGATTACTGTTCAGCCATGAGTAAATGTTGGAAAGACCTGTGACAGTCACTTCGTCCAAACTCTTGCTCAAAGCAGGGATTATGTGACAGGGAACATCCTTCATGGTAGGTGAGCATGGATATTTAAAACCGATTAAGAAAATAATAAAATAATACTACAAGGGTGGATTCTTCAGTTCTACAGAATATTACAGGAAAAGAATTTGTTATTGGTTTTGCAAACTAGTCCATTTAACGTTCGTTAATCGCCTGTTTTCCAGTGATTTTATGTTCCACTTTTCATCCATTAGCAATTTTGTTAGGGAAATCATGCAAAATATATTCAAATAGTGTCTGGGGAAGACCATTTGCAGAAAACATCAAAGCAATTAGTTTTGATCAGCCTAACCGGCCAAATTAGCAGAAAGAACATTTCTGAATCAAATGGAGGAATACAGCTGGAAAACAAAATTTTAACTGATGCTTAACCAAGTGTTGGAAACTATGCCTTCAAATCTGACAGTCAGTGATAACAAAGTGACAAAAAATTTTAATATTCAAGAGCTATCCACAGGAAACAAAAAGAAATTGAGCAATAAATACATACAAGAAGAGTGAGTGAGTATACGTAAGGGAAGTGAGACACAAGGGTGAAACATTTGCCAGCCCTTGGAGCTAATATACTACAGTCCTAAAACAGCCTCAGTGAGTGTTGTTGGTTGTTTACACAAATCTGTTGAAATCTGCTTAGCAAGATCTCTCACAATTTGGGTAGCACAACCCCGAGAGAATAATTGTCTTGAGATGACTTTTAAGCTGATGCTGATTGTCCATTTCAGGACATGGTTTAGGGGACATGGTGGCGCTGGATTAATGGTTGGACTTGATGATCTTGAAGGTCCTTTCCAACCTAGTGTTTCTGTGATTTCTGTGACTGGATTTGTCTCTCTTGCTGCCTGTATCAAGTACTGATTTTGAAAAGCCCTTATTCTTACTTGCACGATACTATAATTCAGAGGGGCTTCAAAAACATTTTTGGTACATTTCCTAGCAGCACCAAGAACGTACAACACTTCGCAAATATGACATTAACGAGGTCACACCCATAACTGATACATGAAATAGTCACAGGCAAGCGAAAAATTTCCTTTCTTTTTACACTGTCACATTTTTTTTTAAAGGCAGCTTTGGAAATACGTTGGCTTCACCAACTTCGAAATGGGTGGCAGTATCATCCCTACTAAAAAAGTGTTGGTAAGTACGATGCCCACGGGACAGTTTTCAGTATTTCAGTGTTACTGATGTACATGGGATCTGACCTCAGGGAATCTTGCGTGAAGTGCAGGATAACCCAGGGGTGAATCAGGACCTGCACGTACCCACAGACACACATCATTAGGCCCATCACGTGCAGTCTGACAGGATGACAGGTATAGCAGGAGAATAAGCTTGTATTAAAACATGTTAACATATTTTTCATGCTGCAATGGCCTAATTCTTGTTCTCTCAGCTGCATCTCATGCAAAGTCTCTCTCTGATCCTTTCTCTCACACGCTGACACTACTTTGGTGTTTTTACATGAATTCCCCGGGCCTAGAGATAACTAAGAACAAATTATTTGGCAGAAACCCAACATTTGTAATTAGATCTATTGAAGCTTAAAATATCTCAATTATTCTTTACTGAAAAACATGCAGTCAAAAAACTTTTAAGCGAAGAAATTTATCGTTCCCCTGAAAAAAACTTTGTGAAACATATTCCCCAACACACCATCAACAAGAGACGCGTCAAAGCCTTCCACTAAACCTTCAATATGAAAGACGGTCTCCTCCAGAGCAAGAGAGGAGCAGGAGGAGGAGAAAATCCCGCTGTCGCAGCAGCAGCGGTGGCCGCCTCCAGATCCTGCCTTGATCCCCAGCCTCGGTTTCGGCGGGAACGCGCAGGGCCTAATCTAACCCATATGACAAACGAGCTTCCGTGCACCGCTGCGCGCTCGCCTCAGATATCTACCCGGCATCTATTAATTTTAAGATAAAGTAGCACATGTAATATTTGTTTTTCGCGTGTCGTTGCTATCTGTAATTTACAGGCGCGGGGAATTGCAGAACCAAGTAGCAAGTTGTTGTTTGTGCGGCAGCGGCTCCCAAAGGCCTCGCGGGGCCCGCTCTCCCAGCCACCCAGGGTCC
>NW_010534998.1:16465-21706 GCF_000687285.1 Phaethon lepturus | reverse complement strand
CGCGGGGCAGCCGGACAACCCCGTGCACGCCACTGGGGCGTGCAAAGAGCCGAATTTAGAGCGGTCGCGCCCAGCCCTGGGGTAGTGACCCATCCTTTCACATCCTGACCGCCCTGTACGCGCTAGGTACCGGACCAGGAAGTCACACTTCTCTGGCCGTAGGATCCTCGGCGTGACTTGCAGAACATCGCTGAGCTCATTTTAGGAGAATTCATTGCTGGAAAATGATTTGCAGTGAATGTTTTATTAATCAACGCATGCCAAATCATATCTGCAGGAAAAAAAATAAAAAATACTAAAAGAAACCCAAACAAAAATAATAGAACAATTATTGCTCGAAGATTCCGATTGCCTATAAATTATAACTCTATTCAGCTCCCTGACAATTTATGTTTTCATTTATGAAACCATTCTTGTTATTAACTTTCAATCTTGTTTACTGGGGGAAGTAAGAATACACCAAGCAGACAAATCATTTTAAACCATGTTCTTGAAAACCTAGGGTTATAGCACACGGGACACGTTTATTACCGCTGCTTTAGAGCACATGATAAGTTTAAAATGGGGCCCTATTTCAAGAGGCGGGGGGGGGTTAGGACAAGGCAACTCACCATGACCGCAGTTCCTAATGTAAAAGTGTCAATGTGCTTGGTATATTCATAACGTGTTTATTCTCATTACAGTTTTCAATTTGTCAGTGTTTTACGGGCATGCAACCACAGAGCATAGACTGCTATTGCTGGTTAACCTTGTTATTGCAGACAAGTTACAAGTCCTGACAAGAGTTTGATAACTGTGCCTGCTTATTTTAAGCCATACATGAGGAAAGGGTAGGAGGTTCAAAGCAAGTTGTGCTTTCCTGTGTGAGTCCCCATATGATCACTCAAAGTTACTGTAAATATAAAAGTAGAAGTGCCTGAGTGCCATTTTGTCACTATGACACTAGACAAGAAGGTAATCAAAAAACCAGAATCAAACATGAGGCTGAAGTTACAAAAGTGTAAAACCCTGGAGCCTCAATCCTCTAAAGCAAATGTGTGGATTTTGTTACCTGTACAGGTGTTTGCAGGATGGAGGACTCTTTCACTTGCAAATAATCTTGCCTGGAATCTATATCCCAGAAGAAACAGTGACCCAACAGGTAATGAGTGGAAATTACTACTTCTTATGGAAAAAATATGCTTTTCCCCTCCTCCTCCTCTTCCTCTTGACATGTTTACTGCCTATTCATCTGCCTCAGCCCCTTCTTGTATCCTGTGGTAGACTTTGATTACAAACTTGCTGGTTCAGAATAATCTTTTTCCTATTAATTTAACAAAAACAAAACAGCTTGCAGAAAAAACATCATCCAGCCTTATCCTTGACTGAGGCCACATATCACTGCTGGAATGTAAATGTAATCTTACTATTTGACCAAATGCTCCACAGCAGTTAAATAATAAATACACAGTAGTGGAAAAAAAAAAAATATTAAAAGTTTAGGCAGTTCCTGGATGCATTTTCATAGATTATGTTAAATCAGATAATGCTCTTACAGCTTCCAAAAAGAGACACCTAAATAAAATCATTTTGATATCAGAGATGTTGGCCGTGTGCTGCTCTTTAAAAGTGAGGATTGTGGACATGCAGCCCTACAATTAAAAGATTAATTTCCTGTTTATATTTTGTCATCTACATTAGAAAACCAACAAAGACTGCCCCCCAAAAATATTAAAGGAATAAAAAACTGAGAAAAGGTAAAAAAAAAAAAAAAAAAAAAAAAAAAAAAAAAAAAAAAAAAAAAAAAAAAAAAAAAGGAAAAGTCATCGATCTTTAACAAGCATCTGCCAGCGGCCATTTGCACATCAATTCTGATTGTTGTCCTGCTGTGGAGAGAAGTGATGCTGCCACGTGTATACCTTTGGTTTACGCAGTTCTTCCTTATCATTAAGGTCCATTAGTGTTCATTAGTGTCCTACAACATGAGCAGCCGACATATGGGAGGCAGAGCAGAGACAGGCAATATTCTGTTCCCAAATAGCATCTGATGCGGCTTGGAAATCCTGATTCTTCAGTCCAGGAACACGCTGCCTCTGAAAAGGCAGCGTCTTACACATTGCTTTATATCAATGGAGGTCCATTTTACCGGAAAGTTTAAAAAAAAAAAAAAAGCAGCTAAACTTGAAGAGCTGTGGAGCTGCTGTAAAATTAAGAAAATCCTTTTCTCATTCATCTTTTAATGTTCCCTCAAATTAGATGGAGAGGAAAGATAGTTACTGGCTTCACCCTCACCCTTCTCCACCCTATCATTTAACCACAGAAAAGAATGATTTATAACAACAGTAACTTCTGTACTATCAGACATCTACAAGTTCTTCAGTCTGCAGTTTTACCTCACATGAATAGATACTGCAGACTTAACACGCTTCAAAAAGTTAGAACCATTTTAATGAACTACTTCTAATGTGACTACACTTCTGAGAACATGCAGTTCTTTCAAATGTGTTTCCAAGGGAAATAATGCTTCTGAGATTTATTATAACACATATGTTTTTTCCTGAAATACAGTAGAATTACACTTTAATTATTCTTAAGTGTTTAAAAGCTGGTTATTTTCTTCTTTGAAATCTGTTTTGACCCAAGCTTGGTTTAAAAAAAAAAATAAAAATTAAATGCTAAACTGTTCATTTCTGCATTTGTTGTTTGCAGTCCTATGGATGTTCTGCATTAGGATACTCCGCCTCAGAGTAGAAATTTCCTACATCATTTCACAAAACTTCAAGATGGAACACCTATTCTTCTGATAAAATGTTTGTTTAGAAAAACCTCCTTTAAGTACAAACTCTCTGGTGCCAGTTTTGCCACCTTGGTAAATATTTATAGATGAGTCACAAACCTCGGAACAAAAGCTTTGGACTGGGAGCCTGACTGAAGCACTGATAGTAATATGCATATTCATATTTCACTTGCTGACCTTGTATCTGTTACTTTTCTGGGAAAATCAAATGCTTTTCATTATTACGTTCAATTTCTGTCCTATATTTCAAGCCACGTCTAAACTCTACTTCTTGAGACTCGTGCTGATGTGTAAACAGAACGTTTCTTTATGAATCATACAGAGATGTTAGCACCATGGGTCTTGGGTAAAGTTCACACACTTGATAACCTGAACCTTAAGGGACTTTTTGTTGGGTCTGTGAGAGCGAAATGGCACATTTAAATCGATTCTGTTTATATCCAGTGCACAAAAGAGACTTATTTATATACTTTGATACACCTCGGTATCAGGAGGTGAAACATCAAGAGTAGTAAGGAATAAAGGGGGTCACAGACATTCCACCAAAACAAATACACTGTATTGTACACAAGGTGCCATGCCAGCGTTAATCCCATTTTTAGCTCCGTGGCTGACAGTCCACGCGGAATGTGGTGTCTCCACACAGCTATGTTACATAGGCAGCCTCTGCAACTGTCATTGGGCCAGTAGATTTACATGGCAACACACTGTTTTGGAAAAACATCATAATCTTAATTAAGGTTGGTTTTTTGTTTGTTTGTGTTAAATGAAGTGACAAGGAGAACTTAAGAACTGACATGAATAGCATCAGGCCCATCACCATGGGATTCCTGCCCACCTATTTCACTCTAGCCATTCCCCATTTTGAAAATACAGGATGAGTTTTCTTAGTCTTACTCATCTCAGTGTAAAACCAGGATTTAGACCAACAAGTTCTCTGAAAGGAAAAAAAAAAAAGTAATATAGTCTCAGTTGCAATCTTCATGCTGCTCTTCAGGAGGCCAAAATCATTCCATATACACCAACCCAATCCCCTCGATGCAACTGGAGAGCTGGCTGATTGCTTTGAACATCTCTGCAAATGAATGCTGGGGACACGAATCCCAACAGAAGTTGCATTCACCAAATGAGCCCGCTACAGAAATGCAGGGAATGAGCTGGAAGGAAAAGACCTTTCCCTCAGTCATGCAAGGTAAAACCACAGCAGGTATTATCTTGCAGGTCTGTGCACTACCCGGACTTTTCAGGTGTCAGAATGGTGTACTTCCCTTACCTATAGCAGAACAAAAAGAAACAAGCTTTAAAACAAAGAGAAGCATTTATTTGATTTCTTTATTCCCCCCCAGGTTTTAGATTTGGAAAGATGAGAAATTTTGGCAAGGGCAGAGAAACCCTAAAGTTAAGGGAAAACAGGACAAGGGAAACCATGGCTAATTAATTAACATTCTTACTATTACAGTCACAATGGCTGATGGACCGAGGGCAGGCTCCTCACAGCAAGGTGAGGTATATATATATGGACACGACAGAGAAGGCTTTGAGTGGACAGTAATACAAGTGTTACGGAGTAAAAAGATGAGTTATATTCTCATCAGTGTGCGACCTGCTGACATGGTTTTAAACAGCACTACTCTTACTTAAAATGTGTTAAAACATGGTAATTAGCCTGGATTATAGCATCTCTCATTTTCCTAGCGTTAACAATCAGCATTGCAGGAAGAAAAACTATGAAAAACATAAATTAAGTGCAAGCCAAAATGGGAATGCCTCCATGGTTTGTGGACAGACTGCCCCGTTTATTGCACGGGCATTAACTGTGACATCCTCTCGTGGTGTTTGAAAGGGTTAACAAGATTACCCTTAGCAATATCACAGTTAAGAAAGTGTGCAAGAACAGGCTGATTATCACAATGAGCACAAATATTTTATTTTCCTGACTGAAAATAGTTGAAAGCAATGGGAACAAGTATCTGTTGCCAAAAAATAGGAATAATATCACTCCAGCATGGGATTCATCAGCCAGCTCTCAAATTTGAGCCCAAACATTACTGACAATTCTTTAAAATAAAGTTCAGTAACATGCTTTTAAAAAATTCAAATGCTTCTGCAATTACTGTTTGCATCCAGATCAGAAAGAAGAAGTATCAGAACGTGAAGGGAAAGGTCTGGCAGCCCTGCTGAGCAAGATGAAAACATAATAAGAGCTAGAAGACTCACAAAAACAAACAACGCCTCCCAACCCTGTTTTTTTGGTGTGATTTTCTTATGCATTTCCCCAAACAAGAAATTCGGAAGGGTCTTCATATGTTGAGGAAAATATCCCTACAGGATTTGAGAGATTCTTCTCAATGCTGGTTATTAGAATATTATCTTTTCCTACTTGCTGAGGGTGTCCGCTCAAACTCACCGAAACCAAAGGCACATTGAGGCGAACTTCCCCGTTTTCTGGGGCAGCTGTGGAGAGC
>NW_010534998.1:0-16434 GCF_000687285.1 Phaethon lepturus | reverse complement strand
GTGGTGGGGGAAGAAAACAAGCCGGTCCCCGGTGGTGCCAACGCCCGCTGCGTGGCTGCGGGGGCGAGCCGGGGTCCGGGAGGTTGCACAGACATCGCCGCCGTCCCGGTACAGGGACCACGGATATCCACATCCCAGCGGTGCGTGTTGCTGAGCCCTGGACTCACCGGGGTGGACAGACAGCAGCTTGTCACCGTCGTCCGCAGCGAGGAGAGACGGAGGGAGATGCCTGAGCGGCTCCCGGGGCGAGATCCGAGAGAGGCGCAGGGGCTGGGGCTCTGGAGGCAGACAGAGGCACAGGTGTCCGCAGCCGGAGTGCCGGAGGGAGGGTCACCTCGCCAGCGTGGGCACAGATGGCACTGCACATGGCTCTCCACTTGCCGGAGCCGTGTCCACTGAGGCAGCACCTAAGGTCACGGCAAGGCTTGGCAGAGACCTTGCAGAGCTCCCTCTCCCCCGGCAGTTGCTTGGATTTGGAAGGCTGGTGGGTTTGCAAATGACAAGCTGCTCTCCCCCGATCTGGGGAGGGCTACCTGGTGACCTTCCAGAAGACAATGGCCACCAGCCTTTGCCCTGGGACGGGCGACCTGCCTGCTCCAGGCAAAAAAACCACAAAAAACAAAACAAAACACAGTGGTGCTCCTCCATCTATCCCAAAATTACAGGCGCAGGGTCAGTCGTTCCTTGCCTGGGAGGCTACCACAGCATCATTTGGCTTGTGATATGTACCCAGAGCAGCCGAGAAACATCGGACGTGGGCTTGGAGGCAGCAGCTCTCACCACTCAGGTGCTGTGCACCGGTGCTTGTCAAAGGACCTTGGCCAGTAGATATGGTGCCTGGTCAGCCTGTTTTGATGCTCCCAACAGAACTAGCTATTTCTGTCTCATGCTTGAACATTACGTTCCTCCTCTCTGCTTTCTCCAACCATGTGAATGGCCACGTACAGCAACATGTGTGCATATTGGTGGGACACACTCATGGGACCAAGTGTTAGAAGGGCTTTGCCAGGAACACCGTAGCGACTGTGGGGGTGGGGACAAGTCCAACGGCATGTCGCACAGTATGCCCCAGGGACAAGATTGGGGCATTCCAAGGATACCGTAAGGGTGGGTATCTCTCTAACGAGGATATGACAGTAGTCAGAGGAGATGATCCTGTCTAGGTCACCCAAAGTTAAGGAAGCCTTGAGAGTGACATAAAGTGGCAGGATAATCAAACGCCTGCCCATGACCACAAACTCCAGGAGTCTTGTGACTTATACATAGTTTTTGTGGGGATTTTTTACGAGTTTCAAAAGCCTGAAAACATGACCTAACTATAATGAATACAGTTGCAACTCTACATCACTCAGCCTGAAGCAAGAGAGAGGGTGGACTGCACAATGCATTTCAGTAAAGTATTAATATAGCAGGAGGTGTAGCAGCTCAACTAATAAAACATTCTTCGTTCTCGCCCTTGAGTTTGTGGTTGAGGCACACACCAAAGGCTGAGCATTTCAGCTCATTTAAGGAGTTATGACCCAACACCATACCAGGGCTACCGTATTCCAAAAGACTGAACATCGCTGTTAATCACCGCTTCCCAGCAGATCCAGAGAGGGAATAGTATAAAATTGTTTAGTAAATGGTGTATCTGCGTTGAATAAAGACAAAAGCTCAATCTGAAATATTTGAAAGTAACTTTTAAATTAAAAGTAAAGGCGTGAATTCTTATTACAAGTTTCCACAAAAGCCTTTTCTTCTGCTATTATGGCGTACCTTCCTGGGATAAATGTGTGGTTTACAGCATCTACATTACAATGTATAACTTTTAGCACTCACACTTTATGCTGTAACACATGCACAGACACTTTTTTTTCTTCTCCTCAGTCTTCGTCAATCTTCTTTTGGATATGATTTCTTAAGGCTTGTCTACATGGGGGAAGTTAAGCAGCATAGCAATTCTGAGATAACTACTCTGTGATAGCTCCCTGTGGACACTTCATTGCAATAAAAAAAAAAGACTTTATTTGGGAATAATTACTCTGCATTGTGAGTGGAATAATTATTCTAGAATAAAAATCAGCCTAATTCCAAGATAAAGTGTATACACCCAAGCAGGAGTTTTTGTCTGTTTAGGGTTTGGGTCTTTTACTGTACAAGAATATCTGCAACATATTTTTTTTTCCTCTGGAACAGCTATAATAAGCCATTTTTCCTTATAGATAAAGTTATGGTATCGAATTCTTGTTAGTTTGAAGTGCAGGTTTTCTCAGTCCGAAATATTTGTGTTGGCAGCCAGTAACAGGCTGATGGGCCTTTCCTTGACATGGTTTTTCCGTTCCTTGGTAGCAGGGGACTTGTCCTCCTCAGAATATTCTTCAGATAGGAAATATGTAGCTGGAAGCCAAAGTGTTACCGATTTTATTTTGTGGGATCATGCTGGCAAGTATCTTCTTTTTTGTACATGTCTAGCAAAACAGAGCAATTGTCTCTGCCCCATAAATCCAGAAGACTCAAATCATGACTGGCAAACTCTTACCTAGCAGTGTTTTGTCTCTCCTTTATCCCTAAATGCAACTGGCTATTTATTTTAAGCAGTTAGATAACAGGCAAAGACCAGAGAAGGCCATGATGGTTTGCCTGTTAAACAAAGCTGAAATAGCTCTCCACCTGGCCAAGACGCAGGCCAACCACAGGCATCTCTCCTGGTCTTTTATCACTGATCTTTCTCCAAGTTCACTCAAGCATCTCTTACCTCCTGTATTTATGACCTCTCCTGCCTTTGTATTTTAACTGGCTCTGCTCTCAGGCTGTGGGTGGAGTGAAATGTGTAAAACCACCTGCCCATGATGCTGTGTTTCCATTCAGCTTCAGGAAAAAAGGTTTATTCAGTAATTAAAAACTCCTTTTTGCCTTTAGATGTGTCTAAGCATTTCTAGCAGAAACATAAGTCACACAAACAAATCCATTCCTCATTCATCTCGCTGGCCCGCCTTTCCCTTTTAAAGACACGTAATTCTGTTTGAAGGTGATCTTCAGGGTCCTCAGTCCTTTCATAATACGGCCTTTCATTTCCCTCCTTACCCTTTAGCATTTTTAAGGAGATCTGACGGCAAAGGCTGTTTCAGATATAGAATGTGTTCATGATACTAATAGTGTTTAATGCACAGTCCAGTGGAGATATTTAAAGCATCACATGAACCATAAGGAGTTAAATTCAACTGGCTTCAATATGTATCAGCTTTATGTGCAGATAAATTGCCAGGCAAAGAGCAAGCTGCAAATGTTGCTCCTGATCCTGTGTACACCAGCATTTTTGGTAATTTTTAAACATTCTATATTATCTTTTAAACAACAGATGGTGTTAATAAAATTATAAACCACACCCCATAAAATGCCAAACAGCAATAGCATTTTCCATGGAAATAATACAAGGTATAATATTTCTCCATTTATGAAAAGCTGAGCAAGAAAAACATTCACGTTGCAAAAGATAAGACCCAAAATACTCCTTTTCATTTCTTGTTAATGCAGCTTCAGCATTTTAATTAGTATCAATTACTGAGAATAGAGTTTTGGATGTGTTTTAACTTGTTCAAAAGTTTCAAAAAAGAAAGTTTTTATTTGTTTTGTATTAGTCTCACTGCAAGTTCAGATGTGCAATGCAAAAAAAAAGGATCTACTTTAAGAAATGGAGTTTGCTTTGAATCAGTTAAAATGAAAGAGATGGATGACATGTTAAGTTTTCTGTGAGCTCTGAGTATTAAATTACTTAATAAAGAAAAGTTAAATTTGGCAACGCTGGGTAAGTAATCAGAAAATAATGAAAACACTTTTAAATAGGTGACAAGTCAAAGCTCTATCAAGGGCCAATTCTTATTCCAGGAAAACTCACATTAACTTTGATCGAAGTGAGAGGTTTTGGTACTTCCACAGATGGAAAAGAATACAGACTAGTTAATGCAGAGATCTTTCTTCTACTGACATTTTTCAAAAGTTTATAAGCTAGATGGAAACAGACTGGCTTTCCCCTTCAGACTAAGCTTGCAGTCTGAATATCACTTCAGGAGAACACTACTGTAGTTTCTCACCTACAGTATGGAGACATATGGACAAAACAAGTCTTCTATACATGCAGGAGAATGCCACCAAGCCTGTTATCACTTGGGTCATTCAGCACTTCCTCTGCCTATTTTGAGCCCAGCCTGCTGCCTTATCGCATTAGTGGTGGAGGGAGAATCTGTTTCCCTCCATCTATCTTTTCGGTATTCACGAGGCAGTCCTCTTTGCCCCAAAAAGCCCGACAATCATGGCAGCTCAGCTACTTCTCTTAAAGAAATGAAAGCAAAGTGTGTTTGTTAGAGAGCTGGGCAAGAAGTCTGGTATTGGGGCTCTGAGCGCAGCTAGACTACAGCACAATGGAGTGTGAACCCAGTCAGACTCTGCACTTAATTATGGAAAGCAGTGATTATGCAGGATGAAAGTCCCGTCTCAGCCAACTGCTGCCAGGTCTACCTGTCTTAAGGTGTTCCAGCAAGGTGTGTGGCTAAATCTTCATAGCTCCACCCTCCTTTCGCAGTCTCCTGTGGCATGTGTGCGTCTTCATTTTATAGTCTTCAGGGCTAGTCCTCCGAGTGCAGTTTATATGAGTCAAGAGACTCACGCTGGCGTTGCCGAGATCAGAATCTAGCCATTTGTATGTCTGAGCACATACTCTCCTTGAAACAAGTTTGTGGTAGTATATTCAGGAATGTTTCGCACTCGGGTTCAGATCTGGTTCCAGCTGGAGTTCCCTTGTAATGTTCCAAATCTCATTAAGTTAATGAGAGCTTTTTTCCAGCAATTTCAACGGGATTCCCTGTTTCTGTGCCCACATCCTCGGCTCAGCCTTGCACACGGGAAGCCAGGGCGAGTGCCGGGAAGAAGAGGTCACGCTCCGTCCCAGCCTCCCCCTTCGCAGCAGGACGCTGCAGGGGGGTGTCAGGGCGGGTGTTGCCAGAGGTGGTGGGTAGCCCCCCCCGCCTGCCTCCCTCACGCCTTGCCTTTCCCTGTGCCCCAGTTCTCTCTGTTTACTGGTACGGTCAGAGACTGGGATTTAGGAATTGCAGCTAGGAAAAGTTGCACAAGTAACCAAAGGAAAATTAAACGGGAATTGTTACCAAGCTTGGGCAGAGCACGCTGACATTACAGTGATGGGCAACGGTGTGGCCCCCACCTACAGGTCAAGTTCAATCACTTAACAAGTGCTCTTTTCCTTTCCAAGTACATTATCAAATTGCCTTGCTGACCATCCCAAAAAAAGAGATTGCAGGGAGAAGCGATTGCCCTCAGATGAACTGAGGGATGGCTGGCAACCTTGCACAGCTGGTGACAAAGCTGACTTATTTTCATGGAAAGAAGACTGCAGCAATCAGGACAGTCAAACCAGTACCTTTAATGAGAACTAGATTCACCCACACAAACAAGTTGTATGGACTCAGAGATACATATCTTCTCATATCCAAATCATATACTTCCTATTAGCACTACAATTATTATACAGACTCACTAAGAGAAGACAATCTACCTAAATATTTATTTAGTGTTGATAGAATTGCTTACAAAACCTCTCTCTCATTCTGAGAATCTCTTACAAGACTCCCTTGTTCCCAAGTTCATTATAGCTACTTATATTATTACTGTAAATCTTTCTAATGCCTGAAATGTTTGGCTCTGAAGAACATTTTTATAATGAGGGTGGGGCAATGCAAAACTTTTCCTCTCCTAATTCATTGCTAAATTCTATTTGCAAGTTCAAATGCCAAAGTGATGAAATCACAGTATTATTCATTGGATTTTGTTTGATTATTTGGTAGTGTTGTAGGGAACGTATCTATAAAAGAACATGAAAAGCAAAGCAACAGAGCTTTAGGGGTTTTCCGGAACTTCTCTTCCGCACACATCAATTTTACTGTATGACTGTCCTGAAAGATTTATGCTTTGTGTTTTGAGGGCCAGGTTTTAAATGGCTTCACAGAATAAAAATATTAAAATTTAAATGCAACTTTAAAAATGTGTGTTGGACCTTTGGGCCTTCTGAAGAGGTCAAGTTCAAGACACTTATAAAAAGACCATTCCCAGAGAGACTGCATGGGAAAGCCTATTAACATTACTGCTTTCCCTTTATTTCCCCTTTGATCATAAAATAAGGTTATGGGTGGCAAAAGCTGTAATGGTGGGAAGATCCCAAATAGGATAGTATGATTTAATCTACTGAATGTAAAAAAAACCAAAAAAACCCAAAACACAAATCACCAACAACAATATAGTGGGGTACCAAGCAAGAGTATCACTACGAAGTGCCTTGCTAAGGAGAAACAAACAAACAAACAAAAAAACCCAAAACAACAAAAAAACACAAAAAAAAAAGCCCTGTGCAAGTTCACAGTAGGAATGAAGTTTTTTTTAAAAAAAGGAAGAAGAAAGAGCATTTTCATTCTACTTCTCCTTGTTTAATTAAATCTCATTTTGGCCACATGACAAAAACCATAACTATTATTTAAAGAGTTCCTAAATCCTGAGTAAAAATAAACAAGCTCCGCATCTGGCTGATGAAATAACAAAGGACAATTATCTGTTTATGCTAGGGACGTGACTCAAAATCTCCATATTCCATACGGAGAATATTGAAGCCCTCCTTTTCCTACTTCTGCAGACCTAATAGTGACAGTGACTGATTTAGGGGAAAGAGAGGGAAAATATACAAGTCTGCATGAGCACTTCTGGGCGCATTTTTATCCAAACAAACTGGCTTATGACTTGTTATATATATTTTATTCTAAAAGTTGGGGACTTCTTCTCAATTTTACTGTATGAGGTAAAATGTAGAAAATATGCTATATGAACTGTCTTCCATTTCGACTAAGGCCATTTTTTACTATGTGAATATCAAAAGGTCCCTAGCACAAAATAGACTCAAGCTCATTGATTTTACATAGTCCCATATAAATAAAAGCAAAATTTGGCTCTGAACACCTCTAGCAGAAAACTCTGTTATTGTCCTGAATATCTTAAGTGTAATCATTTTTCTTTTAATTAACATTCTAAAGAGAAGAGGAAGTTGGAAATCCAGATAGATCTGTTATGAGTCAATTAAGAAGCCAGGATTAGCATATGCAATCAAGATGGGTGCAGCAAGATTTCATGGAAGAGTTCACGAGGAAGCAACCAGGATGTATCATTTGCATGGGCAACCTCCTGCGTTTGTGTTCTTCTCAACCTTGGTATTGTTGACTTCACTCACTGCATGAATATTGCCAAGCAGTAGCAAACCACGATTTCATTTCCCTGCTTGCATGGATACAACTTACCTCGACATGCGGTTTTAAAAAAGACAAATTACGTTAACTACGACAAACAGTAGTGGTCCTTTTCTTCTTTCTGCAGATATCCTTTTTAATAAAATCACTGTCTAACCCCCAGTTGTATAAATATCTGCAGTAGATACTGCAGACTGTCCTACTCTTCCTCCATCAGATAGATGATATTGAATACCCCTCAGGGACTAAAGCGGGATACTTCACACACAGGTCACCTGAGCAATCGAAGCCTTTATTGGGGGTGACTGATTAGTGGAAGGAGTTGATGAACTCACACCAGTTACTATCAGATAAGCATTTTTATTCTAAAGCCAGTGTCAAATTTACAAGAGAATGCAGCTTTTTGTGTGTGTGTGTAATAAAACAAAAAAAAAACCACATGAGCTTTATGGGTACAAAGCCTGAAACCTTTAACATTTTTGAGTTGATTATTCTACAGTTGAGTCATTAGGGAGAATCTTAGAAGTCCACTATCCACAGTGTATCTTTTCTGCAAATAAACTGAAGGTGTGAGTGTCCTGGGATGAAAAGCTAATGTTTTCCTAACTTCACATTTCACAGAAAGAAGAATTCAAGGCTTTTAAAATATGACACTCAATGGAAATAAAAATAATGTAATATGTATCTGTGATCTCAATTGTCCTGAAAAAAGCTGTCCACGGCGCTGCAGAACAATACAAATTTAGCACAGCTGCTGAAGGACAGTCACTACTGAACTCATTTCCAACATATGGCATGATTTTGCTTAGATCTACAGATTGAGGGAGTTTGAAAACTAAACAACTGTTCATAAATCTCAAGCCTCAGTTACCATGGCTCATGCGAAGCCATATACCTAATTCCAGTTAAGACCATTTGCTTTGTAATGACTAGAACAGAAGTATAGAACATGGAGAAGTAAGAAAAACTGAATTTCAGCCACCAAAGATAAAGATGGGTTAGGAGAAGCTCATATTTGCTTTTGCTGAACTTCATATTCAGTAGTTACAATAGGCTTTGCACAACACCACTTTTCCTCATATTGATCAAGATTCTTATCGATACTAGTTTAACACAAGATGTGATCCCTTCAAATTCAGCAAAGAAAATTATACTGCTTCTCAGATGTACTTTTGTAATTTGAAGTTTCCTGAAACAAAATACAATACAGTTTTTTGTTTTTTTTTAAAAACACGCTGCGCAACTGTAACTATTTCATTGAATATGAAAGATGGGGTGGCCCTGACATTGCAGTAAAGTCTGACCACTATAATCCTGGCAATGATAACCCCTTATTTTAAGCCAGAAACTTCAAAGTATCAAAAGAAACGCATCTACAGGACCTTTTTTTCTCTTGCCGAATCTTGCTTCATTATATTTCTCTACATCATAGTAAACCTAAAATGAAAAAAAGAGCAAGGAACCCCGCACATCAGAAATGCTCTACATGGACTACGTTTTTAGAGGGTGTAAATACATTAGAATATATCAATGTGAATGAACAAATTAGGGTAGAAGGGTGTGTTTCACAGGCTTTTCAATGTGTGCACACTATTAAAATCTGTCTGAGGTCTGTTTGGAGAAAGCAACAATTATATTTCTTATTAAAGAATATGCAATTACAGCCCTCTTTACACTTCCTGCTTCCTTCAACAATGAAGACCTGTCTGCACTGAAGATTATAAAGTCCTGCACTGTTTCACTAGGTCACCAGACTAAACAGGCCAATCCACTTTCACGGCAGTTTCTTCCAGATTTTCTCTTTTGGGCCAACTTCTTTTATAATAAAACTGGGCCTAGCTGGAGATTTACAGCATTGTCACTGCAGGAAGAGTTAGCCCCTGTAAAATTAAATAGAACGCTGTTTAAACACCAAAAACATTGGTGAGGTCCCTAATATATTATTCTCATGTCTATTATCTTTAAAGTCTTCATTAGACACTGAAAAATATGATCTTCAGAATTCCCAGTTTTCCACAAAAGTACCACAGCCATAGCTGGTGCAAACACTTTACGTGCTAAGCCATTATTTTAGTTCCTTTTTGTTTATGGTGTTTGTCTGTCATCAGAAAAACCAGAAAGTCTACAGTTCAGATTTCTCAGGATCATAAATGGTTTGATTAAACTACAGATGTTAATTAAGACCCAAATCTGTATCTTCATGCATAGCCAGAATAACCAGCTTGTTAGCTAGGGAAAGCCCATGATATTTAGAATATTCCATATTGTAGGATGGAGATCACAAGTGGAAGGGTTCCAAGGCAGCTTTGTAACCTCCTCTTCAGTTATATCAAGCAGGTTTGGGGAAGGAAACATGCATGGGACAGACTGTCTGAACTGTGCCCATATATCCTATACGTGGCAAAAGCAGCCAGTTGCGCCGCGGCAGGGGAAATCTGTGCACTGGACTGCCATCATGTTGTTAACTTTTTTTTTTTGAGGAATATATTGTCCCGATTTTGGAAGTTTGCAAGTAGGTAAAATGAAATTATTTTTAAAGGAGAAATAAGCATCTTTGAGTATCATTACACTTTTCCTAAAAAAGGTCAACATTTTGGTATGTATTTTCATTTTAATGTTCTTTAAAATTTTCCATAAAAATATAATTCTAACCTCGTATCCCACAGGACTCAAACCAGTATGAGTGTCTGGACATGCTAGCCATTACAGCTTCTAATGGGAAACACAGTGAGAATTTTCATTATAAATAATATGCAGTCCAACAGTTTTCTGTGCTGTCCTTTGTGATAAGAAATAAAAACAGACCAGAAACTCTACTGAGACCAGTTACCGGCAGATACTAAGTATTGGTGTTAATATGAAACCAACTGTTATGAATAAAGATACTCATTTATATGGCTTATGGCCTAATCTAATAAAGGATTCTGGTGCTCCAAAAACTCTGGTGCTCCAGCATCGAATTTTTTAGCCCATGGTCCCCTACCAAGTATCCAGAACCATGTTTTAAGAGCGTGACTTTCCTGTGGTGTGCACAGAGAGACACCTGGGCAGCCTGGAAAACAGCCAGCCCAGCGTGCCTTGACCTCAACAGAAGCTGACTGGAATTAACCGGGGAAAAAAATGAGGTTGGTCCCAAATCTAAAATCCTGCCTCCCTCTAAAGCCAGCGCTTTACCTGAGGGTTCCCTCTAAAAGACAAGGCTGTACCCAGAGCTGTCTGAGAGATGCCTCCATCCACTCAGTATCTACACCCTGATTCTTTTTATGAAAATAGGTTCCTGTGATCTTTCCTTCAAAACTTATGTTTTATTAAAACATAGCTGGAGGAGAAGCTAGCTTCCCATCTCCCTCTATATAACAACTCTGTGATTAGAGCACTCATGCAATCATGGGATTCATCTCTCCTGCCCTGAAAGGCCCCGGTTCACAAGTCCTCTCACCCCAGGGAGGACTCCGACCATCAGGCTGATGGTTATTTTAGAAAAGGCAGTCTCGACCCTTCTGCTTGAAACAGTGCCCTTGAGCACACACAAATTCAAGACTCCTTAGATCATAATCTAATGTTTAGGTTATTCCCCGGGCTGGGGCACACACTGAGTTTTCTCGGGATTATGTCTCTCTTCACTGTGTTAAATTGTTGTGGAACACACACAACACACCCCTCAAAAAAAAAAAAGTCACAGGAGCAAGTGCCATCATTACCACTGTGACCTTGCTGCATTTTGTCAAGCAGCCAGTCATGTCACGGAGTATGGGGCATGCTCCAGGAGTGGCCAGGAGGTCACGCTGACCAGGACACTTGTGTGGAGGAATGACATGGTCCTGAGGTCCAGAGGACTTGGGCATAAGCACTCCTGAAAGGCTGCTCGGGAGTCACAGGTGGAAAAGGAACTAACTCCAAGGCACGAATCATGAGAGGAAAATGTAGTGCTTTGAGGTTCAGGCAACTGCTTAGCAGAGGTTTTCTGAATCACACCTGTTTGTTCACATGCTTAAATTCCACCCGAGTCCCACATTTCACACCATCCAGACCCTCTTATTGACCAAAACACAAGCATTCACAGAGACATCTTTGTCCTTACCAAAATATCTTTTTATTTATGAAAAAACCAGCAGCAGTTGCCGAGGACAGTTAACATCGAAAGCATTGAGTTGTCACCTTCCCAGCACAATCCTTGTCATAGCTCAGTTGACAGATTGATTATTGAAGGTATGGTACACCTATGGCTGGGAATCATATTGCAAGACACAGGGATTTACACTAAAACTGCCGTGTCTGTAGATAAACCCCGAAGGAAGAATTGTGCTAAATCCTATTTTGACGTCACAGTATTCCTGAGGTGAAAATATTTTTTTGCGGAAGTAAAATGATTATTTTGACATTGTGACTGATGCCTTCCACTGCATGAGAGAAACATTAGAGGAAGACCTTACTAACTAGATGCAGTAAACTGCAGGCCAAAGACACGTTGCTTTAAATCTTCCTTATTCTGGGCATGTTCTTTTTAGGCCTTTATAAAATCTCTACATTTCTAATAGCAAGATGTATTTGTGTCTCTAAACAGCTCAGTGGTGAGGTGTTTATATTATCATCTATAGCAGGAATAGCCCTTCTGCTGGACTTACCAAGAAAACAAGAAAAAAGAGATTATTTTCTCTCATTTCTTCTGTTTTCATAAGCCTATTTACTAAGATCTAGTGGCACACCTTCTAACTCCTCGTTAGGTATTCAGAAGAGCAACATGACTATAAGTTAAATATAATTTGTGAAATATATGCCATATTTGATAAAAAATGCATGTAGTCAGAATCATATGATGATTTAATTTGCATAGATGTAAAACCTGAATTTATTATACACAACCTATATTCATAAAAGTAGACAGTCACCTGGTTTCTCTTCACTGGTTTAATCTGGCAGTCCGTCACTAGAGGCAACAGAATTTTTAAAAGCAGCCAAGATGAACCAGACACCAAGGGGAAGGAGAAGAAAGCAGACATTGTGAAGGAGAAGTGGTTCACGCAAACTCACACAACTCCTTCAATGCTTTAAAAAATGAAAATTTTAGTTTGACAGAAGATGGAGAGGGCAGTCAAGCAAAACAGAAGTGAGTTTGATGTCATTGATGCATCTGCAACAATTTGATCTTCTCTTCCGTAAGAAGAAGTTTTAAGAGGAAGTCTACAGGATGCAGTTTACTTTTTTAGGTAATCAAAAGATCTCCTGTAACAGAGATGTGGAGCAGAAAGTAGTCACCATCTCGGAGAGAAGCTGAATGGACGGAGGTACTGTATAGCATCAGGGCCTGGAACCATGAGCCTTCAGTGAATGATTGGAGGAAACTTAAGCCAGTCTGGAGAGGGACAAGGTGGAGGTGTTATTATTGACACAATGTCCCTTTCAATGAACAGATTTTTCGCAGAGACGTTCAGGTAGTAAGGCAGCATAGGCCTAAGCTCAGGAGATTGGTGTCTAACCAAGACTATAATAACCAAAAGACTGCACAAATACAGCGAAAGCAACAGCCACATTCAGAAGAAGTCCTCTGAGTCTCTTTCACTGAGCCACCAGCAAGATGAAACATCAGACAGGGTTATGGTGAAGTTTATAATGGCACTTGCATTCAAAATACGCACAGAAGGCCACATGGTTGTATTTTTTCACTACCATTTTTATCTATGACAGATAATGCCAATACGGGTTGGAACATAGTTACTCAAACCAAGTCTTAACATTTCATCAAGCTGCTGAGACAGCTAAGTGTAGACTGCGCAGGTGAGCAAGCTTTTTGCTGTGTTTCACAGGTACTAACATATGAACAGTTTACAAAACTTAGGCTGTTGTTTTCGTATGTTAAGAGGGAAAAAGTCTCAAATGTTATTTTCAGTTTCTGATGTGCTTAGCTTCAAGCAAACCATGAAGAAAGCAAGAAATCATAAGAAGAGCTAGGTGGCCTGTAGTGTTTTTCACTGCTATAGCATTATGTGTGTGTATATATATATAAAAACACCCCATATACTACAAGCTAGAAATAAACCACACTTGATAAGGTACATATTACTTGGGACCAACATAAGTATCTGAGCATTACTGAGAGTTCTGTTGATCATCTGTAATTGCAGGCAGAAGATGGCCTTCTCTATCAACCATGGGTCAATGTAACTCTCAAGTATGTACACATTCATGCAGTATTTCTTCTTAATATTGAACAATTCATTTCAAGCCCCAGCTAACACCAGGTACAGAAAAAAAATTCCCAAAACATGTTATTTATTTCGTTCCTGAATCTATGTGGATGCTTCTAACCCCACTCCACTCCTCGCTCTACTTCACTTCCCACCCCTCTCTACTCATGTCTAAACATAAAAGATATTTACATGTCTGAAAGGAACTGGAAAGTATCTGTGATATTTCCCAGAGGATCCGATAGCTCTTCTCACACAAAAGCTATTTCCACATCATTATGCCACAGTAGGACTTCAATGAAGGGCACCTCAGGAAGGGCCTCTGACATAGTTTCAATTAGCAGATTCACCACTTTCACTGCCTCACTTGAAAGAGGAAGATTTGGACAGAAATATTTCCAGTTAGTATTGTCCTTCACTTGGATCGGTTATGTCTGTAGGCCTTATAGAATGGGTCATCAATAAGATGGTCTTTGGATAAATGTACTTTTACACATTGTTCAAAGTCCCTAAAACTCATGAGACACTGAAATTGTGTGAATTTCTGGTGTTCCTTGGCAGGCTCTATATCCACAAATTCATGAGCAGCTTATTGTGATTCATATGTCACTTTCATTTTTGGCAAGTAATGCTAATGGCATTGGAGAATGATTATTTGAATGAGATCTGCACCCACTTCCCTCAAATCAGGACTCTAAAAAAGCTCAGAATGGAGCTGTCAGCATAAATACATAAAAATATATGTGAACGCTTATTCTGTATAGGGTTTTGACTGTACAATTCCAGCCGTCAGGGATGAGCAGGATGAGCAGGACTTTCTATAGTTCCTGTAGAAGGTTGGGCCAGCAAACATCTGGGGGTGGACATTGAGGAAGAGGAAATATCTACGTGTCAGTAATAGGAAAGTTATATTGTACACCTGCTTTTTAGGCATGCCATCTGCGCTCAGTCATACCATAATATGGCTTTGATGACATGCCACAGCTAAAGGGCAGGCAATATACATCTCGCTTCATTGACATGAATGACACAACTTGGTAAAACTCACTGCTTAATGATACAAAACATAACTCTCCAACACAGTATATGGCTGTCGTGTATGTTTTTCAGTTTTTAGACCCATGCTAAGTATTTTGATACCAAAAGCACTGCAGGAGCATTATGGTGAAAACCAATGCACACTAGGTAAGCAACAGCACCTTATCTATACTAATGCTGGATTTCTCATTATATTTTGTTGGCCTGTAACTACACTCTAACATCCACTGCATATTGTTTACAGTAACCTAATAACGAGCAATTCTGTTCCCATTACAGCATACAATCTCATATTAAATGTTTCTTGCTTCCAAAGTAAACTGCCCTATGTAGTTGAAAGGTATCACCACACTTTTTACAGAGCTGGATCAATCTTGTATTTAGAAAAGGAAATGGGATCTAAAAAAAAGGGGGTGTATTTTGACTAACATATGAAACTGATGAAAAATAAGGTTTATATTACCTTTCTTTTTTAAAGAAGCATTTTACATAGTGCACTTGAGGATCTTTAAGAGGGAGCTTGGTATAAATTCAGTTCCAGTCCTGGATCGACTCTTAAATCCATGTGTGGCCTCAGGCAAATGTGTTAATTTTCCTGTTTCAGTTTCCCTGCCTTTAAAGTGGGGATAACGCGACTAACCCAAATAGCTTAGCTGCAATTTATAAGAATGAGTAACTCAATTATTAGATTTCTGAGACATGAAACATGATTATTATTAGGAATCACTGACCAGCCAGCCAGAAGAATGTGATACAAATAAAGAAGATGGGTCTTTGACAATAAAAGGATGCCAGTTAGTCAGTCTGCCTGAGTAGCTGTGCAAGGAGGCAGCTCTAGGGAATGGATAGTTGGACTTAGAAAAGTGAGAATGCCCTCGTCGTACTGACTTATTATTTATTACCCCGTGGTACCTAAAGACCATAAAAAGCTAAGTCCTCTCTGAGAAATGAATAGGTCCAAAGCACTACAACAAATCAGCTGCAGGCAAATAAATTTTTATCTGTGCAAGAGAGCTTGATGTTATTTTCTAGTGGAAATGTCAGAATTGATTAAAGACTTAGCATTTCTATTTAAAATGAGAGAATAGTGGATGATACATTTTAAAGGGAGAAAAAGTCAGAGGCCTGATAACATGGAGATAATGGGGTAAATTAATTTCTGGTGTTGCTGCAGTAATTTGGTACATATTGGGTCCAGTTTGGACATATTGGGTGCAAATGTACACCACGGTACATAGTATACATAGGAGTGCCTTTTAATAACTATGACAAAAATACTCTCCCCACCAGCAAGGTCAATATTATTAATTGTTATTCCCATTATTAACCTTTGAGCTTGTGCATCCTCTACAGATTAATGATTATTCAATAACTGTGCTACAAGGTTGCACTTTCTAATAGCAATTAATAGAAGAGCGTACCACTGGTTAACTAGGAAAAGCACTGACGTATCAACTTCATGGTCTTGGTCTTGTTTCTGAGACATGCAAAGGTGCCTACAGGAATTGTACCTGTCCATTCCCCAGAGCTGAAAGAGGAAATCTGCCTCAAGAGTCAAACCAAACAAAAACCGGAGACTGGGCTCACATCCAGGGTCCCCTCTCTTCTCGGTCTCCTAGGGAATAAGAAACAGCCTCAGCTTTCACGGGAAACTGCACTCATTGCCAGGCTCACTCTCCACAGAAACTCCACTTCCAAATCCTGCATCAGCGAAGATGGGAAAGAAGGTCTTAAAAACAAAAGAAGAGAGAACAAGTGGCTCCCCAAGGAGAAGTTACGCGAATAAAGGCAATTCTCAAACTGCGTTTTTGAGGAGCACATGGTGCCAGGTGAAACACCCGGCGAGAGAACCGGGGGTGATGCGCGGCGGGGCCCGGCCCCGACGAGCGGCCCCGGGGATGCCTGCCCTCACCCCGGGCATCCCCGTCCCG
>NW_010534997.1:329-1153 GCF_000687285.1 Phaethon lepturus | reverse complement strand
CGGCAAAGCGGCACAAACCCGCCGGCGTGGGCTGGGCTCGTAGCTGGGCCGGCCGAAGTGCGGGTGGATGCGCCACTGGGCTCGCTTCGCCGCGGGCTGTTGCAGAGCAGAGGTTGCGTTTGACCAACGGCAACGTTTCGAAAATGCGTTTTAAAGCATAGCTCATATTCAGCTGTGTTGTGTATGAGAATTGTCTGTGATGGGGGGGAGGAGGCTCTGGGTGACTCAGGAGAACAGGAGCAAGGGAGATTTTTTTACTAGCTAAGGCAATGTGAGATCTGGGTTTGGAAAGCCAGTCTGCGCACCTGATTGATTGACTGATCACACACACAAGTGAAGAAGAGTCACCAAACTATTCATGGAAACCTGCAGAGACCTGCTAAATGTAACTTATACACTCTGGAAGGAAATCGTTCCTTTAAAAAAAAAAAAATGTTGTTAAAAGCGAAGGCTTTGATCCATCTTTCTCCATTTACATTTATAGAATAGCATGTGCTGCTTGTAAGAAAAAAATGCTACTGCTTTTTCTCTCTGAGAAACATCTGGCATCACATATTATTCTGCCAGAATAAACCTGGGGCAAGAAATATATTATCTTTCCTATAGTAAGGATTAGACGAGAGCTTCCCAAAATCTTTCTTGTATTTAACATTGAAAATACGGAAAGCAATACGGAGCACTGGGAGCAGCAGATCCCTTAGATCGGGACATTTTGGCCTACAGGAGCAGCTCACCAGCTATAGGCATATATCTGAGGAAGGTTTCAGAGACACGTGGGCAGACACCCCACCTTGGTTTCTGGGTGCGGGGTGGAAGCTGCTGAA
>NW_010534997.1:0-311 GCF_000687285.1 Phaethon lepturus | reverse complement strand
CTGCTGACCCCCAGGGCTGCCACAGAGATGAAAAGCAGATGGACTGGATGCAGAGGAGGGGCGGCTCCCTGGAGAGGAGCTGGGCGAACTGTCTCTGATGTGGGTCACCTGTTGTCCCCAAGGAAAGCAGTAGCCATGGGGACCTCCGTCCCTCTGCAGGGGTTGCTGCTCATGCCTTCCCTCCAGCCTGAGCGTTCACTGTGCAAGCGGGTGGGGGCACCCAAGGCTACACCAGCAGCTCTCCAATCAGTAAAGGAGGGGATTGCGGGCTGCATCATGGAAAGGGAGGGCAGATCACAGAATCATTAAGG
>NW_010534996.1:0-1102 GCF_000687285.1 Phaethon lepturus | reverse complement strand
GGAAGCTTTTTCCTCGAGGCTCCATCTCCTTCTGTCGCTATTCCACCCCAGAAGCAGCGCTTCCCAAACCCCCACCTCTTCTCTTTGCAAAAATCAACTTTTTGGCCATCGCTTTGGATTTTTTCCCCAGTCTCGCCCGACGCCTTTTCTTACAGCCCTCGAGCCCGGTTTAACCCTACCGCTTCCCCAAAATCCCACAAAATCCCTCATTTCCAGCTGCACAAAGCAAAAAAACCCCACCAACCAACCCCAGCATCCACTTTTAGGGCTTATATTTGCAAAAAATAAGCATCAGCGCAAAAGGTTTCCCTGGGATGGGGAACAGACCCTGCACCGAGACTTCAGCACGAGCGGCAATGTCAGGCTGAGGAAAACGGGTGGGTTATGGCTTTTTTTTTTGATAAACACCCCGAAAAAAAAAAGGCCAGGGTAAAAAAAAAAAAAAAATCAATTAATTGCTGAAATTCCTTTGAGAGGGATGGATTTTCTCTCCCTTCTCCCTCTGCCTTGGATCGGCCGGGAAAAGCCACGGTTCATTCTTGCACGGAGACGTCTGGAAACCCAATCGTGCTTTATTTGATCGCGCATTTGATAGACCCCCGAGAGACATCGCTTTTTCTTGACTCTCCCGGGAATATAACAGCCAGGGTAGGAAGAACCGGCGCTCGCAGGGCTCTATCCCCGCAAACCCTAAAAAACCCTTCAGCCGAACTAGCTGGCCCCGAGGTAAACCCGAGTCCAGCCAAGCCAAGCGCGCTGCTGTGGTTTTAAAGCCGCTCCGCCGGGTTCACAGCCCGCGCTCGACCCGAATGGTGCTGTCAGCCTCGGTAAGAGCTGCTCCTCCCAGACGCGGGTTTTTCCCCCTTCTTGCTTTCCCGTGCCGAGCTTCAAACCCCTGGCTCCATCGCTCCCATCCCAAAAATATTGCTATTTTTCTTGAGAGGTGCACGGAGCGATTTTTTCCCACCCTTGGGTGCAGTAACCCCTAGGTGAGGCGCATAAAGAGGTGAAGATTTTAGGCTGGGAGGCAAAGTAGGGTTATCCAAAGAATGCTGCACTCTGAGATATCTCCACCCAAAATAAAAAAAAATAATAAAAAATA
>NW_010534995.1:35750-40563 GCF_000687285.1 Phaethon lepturus | reverse complement strand
CAGACTTTTTAGCAGGGCCCATTGCAATAGGCCAAAGGGTGATGGTTTTAATCTAAAAGAGGGTAGATTTAGACTACATCTAAGGAAGAAATTTTTCACGCTGAGGGTGGTGAAACACTGGCACAGGTCGCCAAGAGAGGTGGTAGATGCCCCATCCCTGGAAACAGTCAAGGTGAGGTTGGATGGGGCTCTGAGAAACCTGATGTAGTTGAAGCTGTCCCTGCTCATTGCAGGGGGTTGGACTAGGTGACCTTTAAAGGTCCCAGATGACCATTAAAGATCCCTTTCAACTCAAACTATTCTATTATTCTCTGAGACAAAAACATTGTGCCACTTATGCAAAACACCTTTTTCTTACAGACTGTCTGGAGAAACTCTCTCACATGGCCCTAACCAACAGTAGCCTCCTTGCAGTTCTTATCAGCACATGACAGGAAGGAGCAGAGGTATGTGCAGTGGGAGAACAGTTTGGCAAAGACAGTACTGGTACTAAGTGCTATGAATGGCAGAATGCTATTCCAATTTTTATTTCTATATGCCTTGCAGGACTCACAACTACAAACAAGTACAAAAAGTAAAGTACAACTCACATGTTTCTAGTACCCTTGAGGAAAACATCAGAATAAATTACAAAGACTGGTCAGCCAAGGTTAGAGGTTCACCAGAATTAGCAAACAGTGGTGCAACCAAGAAATGCCTGGCTTAGCTGAACAACCAGATATGGCATTTGTTATTTCCACTACAACTTGCAAAGTAAAACAAATACCTAGAGTCATAGAATAGTTTCATGCTGGAAAAGACCTTGGTATGGCATTTAGTGAAAGCAGGGTCAATGTTTTGCTTTATAACAGCAAATTGCCATATGCACAATGATGTTATAAATTAATCACATGTGCTGAGACCAGCGGAAAGTAACAAGCCAGTATTGAGATCAGCCACCTACTTTTGAACTGAAGGCTATAAAACTATCAACCAAATCTGCCCTGTATCAGCCAAGTTCTTGTTCTCCAAATGAGTTGCACCGAAGTCACTTGCATATCCATTGCAGGCAGAATCACTGTTTGCATAAACAGGAGGAAGCTCCTTACTCAGACATCCCACATCAGCCTAAGACCAAGGCATTTCTTTTCCAAAACTATCCTTGTCTTCCATCTTGGCACACAGGTGCCAGATGCTATCCATACAAGAGTAGCCTTCTGGCTGCTGTCACTTGTACCTGGTTCCTGGTCTTCTGCAGAAATGCATCAAAATCAAGAAAAAGATCCAAAACAGTTTTGCCTTCTACCTTTCTGTATTATATACTTCTTACCCTGGAATTCCCTTCGAAAGAGGATCTCTAACAATTCATTTATAGTATTTCACAATCAAAAGTATCTTATTTTCATGTTCATGAAAAGCCATGAATAAGAAGCTTGAGAGTAATCCAATATACATATCCTGCAACTTGAACAAAAACAAATTTCTAATCTCAGCAACGTATTATTTTAATGTCAATATGCTTAAGATTCATATCACATTAGGCAATTAATTTTGTTCTTGTAAAATTTAGTAATAAGGTAACCATATCAAAAAATCCATAACATAAAAATAACTGGGAGTAAAAGATCTAAAAATCTCATAGAAGTATGTTTCTAATAAATATATGTTTTCATAAGTCTTCACTAATCCACCATGCTGACATTCCTGGAATAGAGGAGACCAATCAAAAATAAATCTCTGCAAAGTACTTATTATGGTTTGCATTAGCAGCAAAAATAGTTCCAGTGGGACAAGGGCTATGTTATTATGAGAACTGAATTGTCCAACTGATTTCAGCTAGTATAGAAATTCACTTTGACTGCATGGTACAAACTCCTTTCATGAATGTTCAAACTGAGCTGGAGGGTAACATAAAAAAAAAAAGAAAAGAAACTTGCAAACAGTATAAATGGTCTCTAGGGGTCCAGTTCACAAAGATAAGATCAAACCAACTATCACTGTTCTCGAAAAAAGCCAACAAACAAAACTATACCCACTTTCTCTTAGCTCTTAATTCTCTTAATTTAGTCCCATCATTCACGGCAGATCCATCACCTATTCCACCTTCTCCCAACTAAATACCATTTTTAGCTCTTCATTCTCATGCAGTGAACTCTTTTTTTTTTTTTTTTTGTCTAAGGTCTCATCCTGCAAGAGAAAGTAATTGGAATTGAGACGAGTCTCTGGATGGTCCTGTCAAAAACTCAGCAAATACCAGATTTTCCTTCTTTTTCTCTATAGTTAATATCATTTTCATCCCAAAACTTGTTACTTATAATTACCAAATCAGGCAGGGCCATCACTTACAATATTGGAAAAGAAACAGTAGCTGTTTTGGAGAATCTATCTGCTACAGGCTAAAGTATACAAATACTCAGTTTGCTGTACTTATGTGGAAAGCAAGAAGAAAGCTGTGGGAGAAGGTTTACACAAGGATTCAGTTAAAATTTCAAGGTGGGCAGTGCATCTTAAATAATACATGCAAAGATGAAAATAAGATGTTTAACTGAAACCCTTTTGCAGTTGCGTACTTCAGGCTCCCCAAAATGAAGACAGGCATTGCTGTGACAGGTGGGAGTTAAAAGGAAATTTCATGGGAAATGGCACAGAAATACCTGTGGAGAGATTCATCGCAGCTGGTGTTACTGCTGCAGCTGCTGTGATAAGAATAGGGAGTAGGGAGCAGATTTATGCACATTTCAGTTGCATAAATCTTGGCCTTTCACTTTTGGTAACTTCAGCTCCAGAACAAGTTGGATCAGAAATGTGCCTGCACGGTGATCTCAGCACAGCTCACCTCATAAATTAGAGACTGGTGGAGTGCTATAAAAACAAAGTCCCACAGAATTATACAGTGGCAACACGACAGGCCAGTGCAGACCCTTCTCAAGACGAGCAGCATTGGCACAGAGCCGCAGAAGCCCTGCCCAGGCTGGGTGGGCTGGCTGGGCTCTGCTGGGAAGGTCTCACCATCCCTCACAGGCATGGACCGACAACCTGGAGTGCGACATGGGACAGAACCTCTTCTGTAAGCACAACAATTCAGCCCAGAAGGAGAGAAATATACAAATGTATTTAAGGGCTGAAAATGATCTGTCTGTTGTTACACCTTTTTTTTGGGGGGTGGGGGTGGTATTTAAAGACAGCACGGGTTTTAACTGGTGATAATAGCTCCTTGCTGACAGAAGCTATCTGTGGCATACCGAGCAGATGGCAAAAAACAACAACAATCTGTTTCTCCTTATGTCTTCACTATACCAGCTTAGAAAGCTGGAGCTTCTTGTACCCCTAGGGAAAAATGAGGGGTCTGTGTCTTATCCTGGAGATCACTTTCCTCCTAGGGTGGGCAGAGGGGGGTCCCCTTCTGTACAGCCTTGGGAACGTAACCCCCCAACACTGTGCCCTCCTGCCCCCCAGGTGCCTCTCCTTAAATTGCAGAAGGAGGTACAGAGTGTCCCCAGCAAAACCCTAAAGGAAGCCAGGGGTCAAGGAAAAGTTTCTGCTCCCTGCCTACAGCACCCCACAGGGACCTGGCCCAGGGAGCCCAGCAGCAAAACATCAGCACCTGAGAGCAAGTGGTGGGAATGCTCTGAGAGATTTCAGTACCTTTTCCTTCTTCCTCCTTTTCTCCCCCTTCTTCTTCTCAGCACACTGTACAATTCATTCCCTCCCTCTAGTGAGCTATAAAATATTTCTGACCACGTATGAATGAAATTACAAGCTGCAGAAAGAACATAAAAGAGAAGCCAAGCTGTCATAAAGGAAAGAAAGAAAGAGACGTGGGGGGAAATGGGATGCACATTGAATTTGCCTGCTATTTCTGGGCTGAGAAACGGAGGAAGAACACAATGAACAATTTATTCCATGAATCGAGCTGTCTTCCTTCTTCTTACCCCAAAGGTATTCACAGGCACGCCGCTAAGTGCGGATACTGTGTGTAAATACATTGCAACCCACCAGGTGATTGAGATGCACTCATCCCAGACTGCTACATAAACGACCAGTGTGTGATCATCCATGCCAGCATCTCTCTAACAGTGATCCCTGGGTTACACCTGGTTTGTTTGCAAGACAGCGAGGAGTCCACCAACAAATATGCCTTAGAAATGCATGTACGCTGTCAAGAAAATAAAACGAGGGGGACTAAGTATAAGAAATAATTAAAAAGTGGGAACATCATCCTTGTTTAGCTGTCAGAAAAAAGACCTGAGGACAACGCTGCAGGAAAAGAGACCTTGGACTTTTTTAAGGCCAGGAGTTCCTTTGACTTAATAAAACAAGTGAATAAAAAATGAAGTTTGGATAGAAAAACAGTGCTGTAAATCAAGTGCCATTCCTCCCTTTCCAGACTTGAATGGCCTCACTTTTATCAGCAGGAGGAGGCCTGCCAGCTTACAGAAGTTCTGATTCATTTGCAGGACAAAGAAGGAAGATTTTTGGCCTGCTTTCTAACATCCTACAACTCCTATCCACTGAAAAGGTACTGAAGAGCATTTGTAAGAATTTGAAATATATCTGGATAATTATCTGAAAACAGTTATGTACGTTATCATTCAGCTATGCCCTTTATAAAGAGAACCAGACCAATAAGCATCCCTCAAGGGAACAGCAACAAAAAGGCTGCCCTAGATTTACCAGAGAAACATCCTACATGCCAGGCTTCACAAGTTAGTACATACACAGCGGAAAACAGACAAATATTAAGAAGTAGCACCAGGAAGGAAATAGTTTAAAAGCTTTTTCATTTCTCAGAGAACTTACTCAGGAGCTTGCTGTCATCAAAACTCAGTTTTGC
>NW_010534995.1:30307-35720 GCF_000687285.1 Phaethon lepturus | reverse complement strand
GACGGGGTGACGGGGTGGGAAGGAGGGCCTGGGGGTGACCCTGGGGAGATGGGGTGGGAGGGCCTGCATTGCCCATCTGCAGAACCATGCCCACTCCCCTACACTTCTCCCCAGCTTGCACAAGCATGGCCATGGTTCAGCGATGCAGGCAGCGCTGCTGCCTGTAACTGCCTGCTGCACCTATGCCTAGGGTCAGGTCTCACTTAGGTTACGCGCAGGATCCAGGAATATCACTCACGCAGGGAAGAACATCACGTATATAACTGTATTTTTGCTGCAGCCTGAGCTGTGAAAAGGTTTTCTCGTAGTGGAGGGATAGCAACACTGACACCAAACTGCAAAAATATTTCAGTGACCTGCAGCCTGTAGAAACACCCCAGTATTCCCGGTGTAATTATACGGGGTAATAGTGACATGCAAAATGGGATTCGTCTCCCCGTAATTTAGACACCCAGAGCACTAGTCATGCTTGACTACTTTGATAGCAAACGAAATAAATACTCTCTTGTAAACATCAACTTGAGGGAGTCACCGTGCCCTTTGAGCACGTGTTTTCCTCCGCTATGACGAAAGGAGGGCAGAGTGACCAGCTCAGATGGAGACGTGCACATGTGTACATGTACAGATCATCAGGCAAGTGTTGCCCGTTTGATGCTGATGCTGCAGCAGTTAACATAAACGTAGTTTGCCTGGTCTAACGTTACGTGCCGAGCAATCCTCATCAAAAACATACAGGTGGTGCTTAAGCACAGCTAATATCTTTCTCAGGGATACTATCTTTTTCAGATATAGACAGGACAGATCTAACATCACTGAGGAAAGTGCAGTGAGTTATGAGGAGGTGGGAGTGCTGTCCCTTCAAAGACACAGTTCTCAGTGTAGGTCATTACTCCCTTAGAAAACTCATATGTTAAAGCTTGTCCATGGCAGGTATCTTTGCACAAAACACAATTCTGTCTGCAATGGAAGATTTAATGACTCACATTGTGTTTATCGTTGAGGGAGGAAAAAAATACACAATTCATCTTGGTAGACAACAAATAAAGGTCACTGGTGGCACACATGTTTTCTTCCTGTTTCAGATAGTTGAGTCATTTCTGGATTTTAATGCATTTATCTGCTCTCTGTCTTTAGGACATTTGTGCAGGGCAGAAGGGGTAAGGAAACCAGTTTGTAGTAAGAAAAATCCAGGAAACCAGTTTGTAGTACGAAAAATCCATCTACCTAGGTTATTAGAAGCCAGTGGGGGAATAGAAGGGAAGGAATCACAATTAGCAAATTAAAATGCCTTTTAAAAATTAAATTATCTAGTTTCTCGTCAAGACTTTATTTTTAAAGAATTGCAAAAATCTTTTATTATGTAGAGTATCTGCCTCAGCAGATGGGGTGAAATTGTACCTGCTCCTTGCTCCTTTAATTCAAAGGAAAGTCCTTACGCAAAAACTTGCTGATGTGCATTTTGAAAGGTGATTCATGAGATAAGACATTGCCCATCTTACTACTTGATACACTCAGAAGAGCCAGATTTGCAGAGAAAGATGCTTGGCACTTTCTGCACTCACTGCCATTAAGTCAGGAAGGGGAGGCAAAATAATCAGCAATAAAATTTGAAAAATGTCGTTGCAGCCTAACCACAGTGGGTGAACAATTGGAGATGTGGTTTGAGGTGAAAAAAAACCCCAAACTCACTATATTATTGATGTGGACAAGCACAGATCAACTGCTGAAAAGCATGTGCACCCTGTGGAAGAAAAAACATCATCGTCTCTCATTCTTTGCAGCTCATTAATCTGAAAAAAATAATTGGTTAGGTTATTCAAAAGGAAAATAAAATCCTACACGCAGAAATGAAAGAGATGGCAGAAGATTAAAAAAACTCTTTTCAGAAATTCGTAGTTCAGTGAACTCCGCATTTTTCAAGAGCAAACTATAAACTGAAGACATCCGGGCAAGTTTAACTGTGTTATTTATTAATCCAAATGTTTCTGAGCATGTGTTTTTTAAAAGTTTTATAAATCTCCCAGTCAAATGTTTTGTACCCCTGAATGAATGATCCTTTTAAATGATTTATCTTTGTCCTCACTACATATCTGACCTAGTCTACTTATCTACTTTGAAGCTTCCTTAGGACTAATCAGCTGCCTCACTTTAGTGTCTCAAAAGCCCTTGTTTTGTCTTTCTTTCAGGATTTTCTTAATGACTAGAAAAAGCACAAAAGCACAAAGGAAGATAGATAAGACTTTAGAAGGCTATAAAAACACTGAGTCATTAAACCTGTTAATCAACACACTACATGCCCATGGGGGAAATTATTTTTGATAACATTGTGGTAATTTTCCCAGAAAACCAGAGACACATATTCTTATTAATAAATATTTTTTTTTAGTTAGGATCTGCTCCTATAACATTTTCTCCTGAACCAGCTGCTGTAAGACTGACCTGTTCTCCACCATCTGCAATGTAACAACCTATCACAGGGTTAACACCATACATTGGATATAGATAAAAGCATGACAGGCTTAACTCATTGGACAACTCGTTTATTCAAAACTGAAGAGCACATTAGAGTCACAGACAGGTTTATGAGTCATGTCTAAGAGCCCGCTAAGATCATCAACTTGTACAGGGAGCGCTCCCTAGAAAATTCACATTTTAACAGCCACATTGATAAGCATACTTCCTGCTGGATGAGACAAAACAGACTTTTCATCTAAATCATTATACAGTTTTCCAAAGACCTTTCACAGTCTCTTAGGAAAATGAAGCACTGCATAATTTTTGTGAAGAAGTGCTCAGTATGAAAGTTAGTAGTCTCAGCCTGTAAAAAGGAATTAATGGTCCTAACTTACAAGGTTTTCCTGAGATTATATTTTTTCCATGAAGCAGGATCAAAGTTTTTGTCACAGAGAAATTTTCCAAAGGCAAATTGTTTCCACATAAAATCGCAGCTTTGCTGGCAAGGTAAAAACTGGTTTCCATATGGTTTTAAATTATTTCACTCTAGCGGAGACACCAAATGGGGTCTCATCTACCAGTATTACCACTGAGTACACTACAACAACTGTCCACTCTGACTTCCTATACACCAACTAGAAAACAAGAATATTTCCCTCATTTTTCACTTTTATAAAAGGAGCTATAGGTTTCTTAAGTAAGTCCTTCATTATATTTTTTTATTTTGGTGACCTGATTATCGAAATAACAATTAATCATGTATGGATTGTAGTATCTTATTTTATGCCTTTTTTTACTCAATTTATGGGAACATGAGTGAAAATGGGCAAGAGTGTATCATTCAAGTGCCATCTAATATTTTAAACAGAAAGTGAAAGGAAAACTGAAAACTTTAGTGTGATCTTCACAATAAATGTGGTGTATGGTCTGTAATTAAAAAGTAGAGTTTGACACCTAGCTTCAGGTGGCTCTTGAGTACACAACGTTACATGTTTTACTAAGATATTTAGTCTGCCCCAAAACAAAAGGCACAGTCTCCAGAATTGCATCAGAGACATAAAAGCACAGGTACCTCTAAACAAAAAGAAAAATGAAATAAAGAGCAACAGGACACATTTCCCCAACCCCTAAGGCCTACTAAAATTAATGGTATACAACTGCCCTTCACATTCACTTTTCCTCTTAATAATTCATGTTCCTTTCTTCAAAAATCCTTAAATAAATATGCACAAAATCTGGAGCCGACAGTTTAGCTCATCTGTAGCACTTCTGTCCTCAAAAGCAACAGATTCTTTCCCTTTCCACCCTGACTTTCCTCAGAATGCTTGTGTCAATGTGTGGGGGTTCAAGCAGAATCATTATCATTCATTTAGCCCTTTAAACTCACATTTCTGGTATATAACCAAAAAAGAATAATTGTTTGCCTTGCCACTGTGTGCTTCTTTGACAGAGCCCATATTGAATCGCTGTGCCTCAAGCTTGGATGGATGGTCTTCTGTTCATACTTGTGTGTGTTGGATTAAAATAAAGACAATTAATGGCCAGAAGGACTTTCAACCACTACAAGACCAGGAAAGGCAAGCTTGAGAGGGTTTCTTTGGTCTTCTTTTCCTTTTCATGACCTATTAAGCATGCAAACAACTTCTGGAATAATAACTGTCCAGTATTAGTTTGCAAATATTGCTACAAGTATTGACTACACTACTCACAGGTTGTAACAGATGAAACTACTTTTTTTTCTGCTGCAGGGAGATATTACAAAAACAGTCAAAAAAATCCGAAATGCTGCTAAAATCAATCCAAACTTAAAATGTTTATCAAGCTACAGGAAACACTAGCCTCCAAACCACACAAAAGCTTTAATCCTACAGCATGTCTGTAGCTTATTGCCTGCCAATAGTCCCACTGACTGTAGTGGAACCATTTGTAATCTTAAAATAAGATAGATATGCAAGTGTTCTGCTCGATTTGGATGAAAGTACTCCTCACATTAGAAGTCGGGGCCCCAAGCTCATGCCAACTGCATTACAAGCTTGAAGGCCTAAAGAGTCCCCAAAGCATTGCAAGGAATATCAAGTGAACCGTGGTCAGCTCAGGGTTTAAAGACCAAACCAAGAAATATTTGATTGCTTTTGCTCGGGCTTTCTCTGGAGCAAAGGCAACCAAAGTGCACTCAGGAGGTGGCACTCCACAGTCCAACAGGGAGGAAGGGGAGAGCAAAACTTCCACCTTGCTTCCATGTGTGAATTACTAACATGTGGCTGCAGCTCCTGGGGATCCCTGACTACTGGAATAATAAAAATTACCAATAAGAAAAAAAAAAAAAAAAAAAAAAAAAAAAAAAAAAAAAAAAAAAAAAAAAAAAAGAGAGAGAAACGAGAAATATCCACCAGTTAGGATTGTTTTAACCCAAAGACAACCACAATTCACATTCACCATCACAACATTCCAAATCTCTCTGTTCAGAACCTGTCTTTACCAGCCCAAGGTTGCTCAAGTAGAGTACACAAAAGACCTTTCTTCCAGAAGTAAGCAGGTCAAGGGGTAAGAACAGGTCACAGACCTGACACAAGTCATCAGTGAAGCTTTGAAAGTGTAAGTGAGCCTACAAACCAGGTCTGAGCTTCAGTCCAGAAAATCCCAAGGGGCAGTACATGCCAGACAAGATATAGTTCAGGTAGGTGGTGAGGCAGCCAGGGGCAGGGGAATGGTATGGGAGAGAGAAACTGGCAAAAGGCGGAAAAATATTCCATTTGGAGGTTGTTGTGAAATAAATACACAGTTTTACATGTGTGTGGTTGGAAGATTTATATGCATAGGTATATACGCACATAAATATATATTATTCAAGATTTTCAGAAATAAGTTGTGACTGCAAATGCCTTTCTCAAGACTTTGGAAGGGAAGCTTGCTTTTTGTATGCTCAGCAAGCACCGAGAAAGATGCAGTTATTGAAGGA
>NW_010534995.1:21438-30276 GCF_000687285.1 Phaethon lepturus | reverse complement strand
CTCTTTCTCTCAAACCACATTTCATCATGGTTTGACAGTAATTAAAGCCTGGCATTAGAAGATGTTCCAAGGTGACAAAGGGAAAGGCACAAGCACCTGACAGAATGTATTCAGCTCATACCCAGATCAGACTGGCTTGTTTGTTTTCATATGTGCAATTTATTTTTATTACAAAAAAGACCCTGATTTAGTAAAGGACAAGTATCTTGCCCAAATATGTTATAAAGTATGTCACTTCACACTTACTCTGGCCGATTCATTTGAAGCAGACCTGCCATTTAACATGCAGTTTGCTTTTTCTCCTGCAGATGAGGTCCTGAATCACTTTTACAACTGCACCACACTCAGTGTGAAACCCTAATGTGCCTTCTTTCAGCAAGCAGAGGATAGAACTTGTCCAGAACAACGTACTTTAGATACTGACCGCCAAAACAGTGACATTGTTGCTTTATACATTTGCAGTTTGCTCTACTTGTTTTGCACCCAGTTCCTACTAATAGCGCCATGAGGATTTCCTATTTTGTATGCACGTTGTTCCTATTTTATTACTTTTTAAAATTTTTTTCTAAAATGTTGCTCTAGCCGCAGGCAAAAATGTATAGGCCCTCAATGACAGAAATTTGTTGCAGGTTCTGCTACTACTGTAGAAATTTTATATTGCTCATCTAGTCACTAGAAATATTCAGTATGACCAGTTTAGCAGATATATCTTGTTTTCCCTGTTCCCATGTACCACAAAAAGATGAGGAAGCATATCTACTCATGACACCTCTTCTTTTCGACTCGTCCTTAAGCAAGAGCTCAGCCCAATAACTTCTGTCTCAATTAAGCTTCTCAGAGGCTTGGATACCTACAACACCCCTGGAAAGCAAGTTGAAATCAGTATTTGGCAAGCACTACCACTTGAAAGCAGTGGCTGATAGTTTCTCTTCAGACTGCAGAGACCATTGCAAAGGTAGTATCCAGAAACCAGTTTACTATTCTTTAAATTGTTCACACAGAAAGATGTAGACCCAATGATACAAGATTTTTAAGTAACATACTTTCCACCTCTGGAAAAACTCATACCTATTAGTGGTAATTTTTCCCTGGTTTGAGACCATCGGATCAGAGCCTGGAAAGAGGTGAGGAGATGCAACCCACGTTATGCAATCCACTATGGATCCTGCCATATTAGTTGCAAAACTGGTAGGCAAAACTTATGCAGCAAACCTTCAGTAGGCAGAAAGATCCTCACCTTAGGAAGATGTGAGCTTAGACCATGTGTCCAGAGGGACCTGGACAAGCTCGAGAAGTATCATCACATGCTATTGAAGACTTTAGCCTCTAAATAGAAGGAAAGACGATCTCTTCTGTGGTCTCTGTGCATCGCTCCTGCTGCACAGCCAAGTTACTTTACCCCTCCATAATGCACCAGAGGGTAGAAAGCTCCCATAGCAGCATCTCCTAAAGGTGACATCCACTCAGGAAAAAGACCCTTAAAATATGCTTTAAATTGAGCAAGATTCAGAAAAGCCATAACCTCAGTGCCCCGCTGCGCAGAACATCCACTGAGACTTGCAGAGGAGAAGCGTTGCCACATGGGCCACCCTGAGCACCAGGAGCAGAGCGATGCTGGCAGCAGAGGGGCTTGCTGACCTGCTGCAACACCCCGTGCTCTCGGGGCCCCTGAGCAGCATTGCTGGGGGTGGGTGCAAGAGCATAAACAGACACTCTTTTCAGATTTAAAAAAAAAAAAAAAAAGGAAAAGAAAAAAAGTGTGACTTCTTTCTTTGCACACGCTTGTTTCCAAACCAAAAAAACACTCCCTGCAGGATAAATGGTGTCCATGAGGACAAGTGACAGGAATAGTCACTAACAGTACATATGACACCAGATCTTGAGAGCCCAGCAGCAAAAGGGATTTCTCTAAGAGAAAAGGAAGATATGGGAATCATCTCTGTGGCTGCAGAGAGAAATCCAAGCACAAGAAATTTGCAGCCCTGACCCCAACTACCAGGGATCCCAAATGCAGCCCAACATGCTCCCAGGTCCTCCATGAGGTGCCAGCAGCCTGACTGCAATGCTACCTACCCCACTGAAGCAGGTAGGTACTTTCAATGAAGAAAACTACCTGCTTCCAATTAGTGAATATTCACATGCAATATAAATTACAAACACAGACGAGCAGCAAGGATTTGAAATACAAAGACAAAGTGCTATGTTGCTATCATGACAGTCTCTATTAGGAACAAGCTGAGAGGCACCAATTAGTCTGTAGTAAATTTATGTTATGGGTTATTCAACAAGGTTTATCCCACAAAACTTCAAAAGGCTGCGATGCAGGTAACATCTACCTCCTGTTTGATCTCTCTTAAAAACATGACAAGTAATGCTTCTCCTCTGCAAGTCTCAACAGATCATCTCTGGGGCTTTCCTGAATCTTGCTCAATTTAAAGCACGTTTTTAGGGTCTTTTTCCTTAGTGGATGACACCTTTAGAAAATGTTGCTGCAGATCCTTCTAGAACATATGTTAAGTCACGTGGAGGACAGGGAGCTAATTTGAGACAGCCAGCATGGCTTCACCAAGGGCAAGTCTTGTCTGACCAACCTGTATGGCCTTCTGTGATGGAGTGACCACCTCAGTGGACAAGGGAAGAGTTACAGATGGGATCCTCTATCTGGACTTCTGTAAGGCCTTTGACATGGTCCCCTACAATATCCTTCTCTCTAAATTGAAGAAATACGGAATTGATGGGTGGACTGTTGGGTGGATACGGTATTGGTTGGATGGTCACATCCAGAGGGTAGTGGTCAATGGCTCAATGTCCAGATGGAGATCGGTGATGAGTGGTGTCCCTCAGGTGTCTGTACTGGGACCAGTATTCTTTAATATCTTCATCAGTGAAATAGACAGTGGGATCAAGTGCACTCTCAGCAAATTTGCAGGTGACAACAAGCAGCTGACATGCCTGAGGGATGGGATGCCATCCAGAGGGACCTCCACAAACTCGAGGAATGTGGTCATGTGAACCTCATGAGGTTCAACAAGGCCAAGTGCAAGGTCCGGCATCTGGCTTGGGGCAACCCCCAGTATCAAACAGGCTTGGGGATGAAGGGATTGAGAGCAATCTTGTCCAGAAGGACTTGGGGGTACTAGTGGACGAAAAGCTGCACAGGAGCCAGCAGTGTGCTCTCGTAACCCAGAAGGCCAACCATATCCTGGGCTGCATCCAAAGCAGCATGGCCAGCAGGTCGAAGGAGGTGATTCTGCCCCTCTGCTCTTCTCTGCTGAGACCCCACCTGGAGTCCTGGGTCCAGCTCTGGAGCCCTCAGCACAGGAAAGACAGGGGCCTGTTGGAGCCCGTCCAGAGGAGGACCACAACAATGATCAGAGGGATGGAACACCTATCCTGTGAGGACAGGCTGAGAGAGTTGGGGTTGTTGAGCCTGGAGAAGAGAAGGCTCCAGGGAGACCTTCTTGCAGCCTTCCAGTACTTAAAGTGGGCTTATAAGGAAGATGGGAACAGACTTTTTAGCAAAGCCTGTTACAACAGGCCAAGGCGTAATGGCTTTAAACTAAAAGAGGGTAGATTTAGACTACACCTAAGGAAGAAATTTTTCACACTGAGGGTGGTGATATACTGGCCCGGGTTGCCCGGAGAGAGGTGGTAGATGCCCCATCCCTAGAAACATTCAAGGTAAGGTTGGATGGGGCTCTGAGCAACCTGATCTAGGTTGAGGATGTCCCTGCTCATTGCAGGGGGTTTGGACTAGATGACCTTTAACGGTTCCTTCCAACACAAACTACTCTATGATTCTATGATTCTATGATTTTATGATTCTAAGTAAAACTTATTTGCAAAAAGATTTAAAGTCTTTAAAAAAAAAATCCTTCAGATATGCCATGCAAACTGTGATTAACCAATAAAGTAGTATTAAAATCTCAGTAAATCTCAGAGATGATCCTCATTTAATGTTACAATCACTTTGTATGTGTGATGTCCCTGACAACGGTTCTGCGAGATGCAGTGATTGCTTTTAAGTTCCTGTACTGGTACACACAGCTCTGTCCAGTGATGGTTTTACAGAGGCAGGAAAATGCCTTACAGCAACTAATGCAAAGATTTTAATCTTTACATTTTTGATCATGGTGATTTGGCAATATCTTCTATGCATGTGCAAACACAGAACTCATAAAAGATGGAATAAAACTAGCCAAAGTCTACTACTCAGCTGTCAAGACAAGCAACAGCTCTTAGACAAAACCAGTAATCAATGCAGTTTTAACAGAACAGGAGATATTTCACTGGCAAAAGCCCATAATTTTATGGTCACAGGCAAAAAATAAATGTCATCAGCATCAAACAACATCAAACAATTTAATTCAAGAACTGCACTAGATTTTGGCATAAGGCTTGGTTACCATTTTACATATTTGTTTATTCAGCAAACTTCATCCAAATCTAAACTACTCATCAAACACACATACCCTTGAAACCAAGTTCTTGAACTCCATGTGCAGTAGTAACAACATTTACAAGAGAAGACATGTTTCAGCACCATATTCAGGACTTATCCTTCATGGAAAAGTAAAAATATCTTAGGTCTTTTACACATGGAACATCTTCACTTATTTTAAAAGGAATATTAAATAAATATTTGATACAGCAGAGAAAGTAGAACAGGGAGAATTAATTTAGCATTTCATTCAAGATTAGTTGGAGAATCTAATTATACTTGTAATGTGATAGAAAGTATCTACCTTCCAGCCACGAGAACCAAAAGACCTTGTGAGAGCCGAGAGGCCTCTTAGTCATCCTTCCTCCATCCATTTAGGGAGAACAAGCTCCTTTGTTCCACAGGGTAGTTTAAACAAGGGAATCCACTGCCCAAATCACCAAGCACTTGAGACTTGGGCAAGAAAAGACTCCCCCTCAAAAAAAAGCCCTCAAACCAAACTAAAGATTTAGGTCTTTTGCTGGGAACCAGCTGCAAATACAAGGGTTTTAGAGTGGGCTGAAACAAATTTGCATGCATCTGTGTGCTGCCAAAAGAAATAGGGGAAAGTAAAGAAAGCCTAGAAGCAATGAAAGGAATCCAAGAGTATGAGCAGGCAGTCCCGACGGGCAGAGGCTTGGCTGAAAGCAGAGAGCTGAGTTACACACAGAGGAACATCTCCGCACATCCATGAGCTGAGGGCCGTGAGGATCACACGGCGGCAGCAGCAAGGTTCCAAGGAGAGACTCCTTGGGCACCTCCCACTGCTCCGGCTGGTGGAGGTGAATGGGCCTTTGTCATAACTTAGCTTTCTAGGGTGGTTAATTAGTATATATTGTGCAAATTCTACTTAAACTGTCTCTCTCTGAAAACACAGTATCTTCCCCAAAGGACACAAGTGGCCCAAGTCATCCCTGTTCTCATGTGCTGCATCTCAGGCTTAAGAAACCATCTTACCTCCAGAAGCAATCAGGGAACTGCTGTCAGAAGAGACCTTTGCTGTTGATTGTTGCTGTTGATAACACCCTGATGGCAATTTGGCGAGTCCAGAGGAGCATGCTCTTGCATTGCCATACACAGACCACAAAAAACCCTATGCCCGCCCAGAGTTGGTGATTTTACAAATCCACCATAAGAAAATAAACCAAATTTTCTTATGGCTGTTGCTTACATTTTGCTTGTTTGGATTAAAAGTGAGCATGACAAGTACTAACGCCTTCCTTTAACAAGAAAATTTCTATCAGTCAATATTCAGTTTCACATTGACACACTCACACATACCTGGAACCCCTGGGAAGAGCAGGAGGGAAAGTAGAACTCTATTCCCCAAAATCTAAGTTTTTACCTCTTATAAGAGGTCACATCATGACAAAATGCTGCCTAGGAAAGCGAATAAGAGAGAAGCAACATTAAAAGCCAAAGATGGCATACAGCTACCTGTCTGGCCAAGCTGACAGGAAGCCTCTTGAGAAATTAGCACCTCATGTTTTCAATTGGGTTGTTTTGTGACTGTTTCCTGAAGAAAAGAGAATTGAAAAAAAAATGTGGCTTAGAAGAGCTAAAACTTTCTGCATTTATAGGCAGTGGGCACTCTGTTGTTACTGTCAGTAAGAGCTGTGTAGGTCTAAAGAGCAGCCACAGACAGAGTAACACTACATAGACTTCCTTTCTGTCATAAGTATCAGTCAAAATAAATGATTTTCAGTTTAACAAGCACTTAACAAACAAAAATAGGTGCATGAAGACAGCCACGAAAAATGATTTGGTAGTCAGTGTCTTTCACGGGGATTATTTCAGTGAATTATTTCAGAAATTGATCCTGTGTTCCACAAGTTTTTCTAGATATAGGCTTCTGAGTAGCTCAGAGGACACGTTTTCTCTGACTTGTTTCCTTGGAGGAGTTACTTTTTGGCACAACAGTCCATGAATGCAACAACAGCAAATGACGAAATTTTAAAACACGCTCATGGAGTGGCAAGCCATCTTTTTTGCACACAGATAACTTCAGTTTACTTGCCAGAAAATAAAAATATTTTTTAAAGGACATTCCTTTCTGTACCTTTATAAGGATCACAATAACAAAACCCCATGCAGAGACATGGATGAGCTGGACTAAGTCTCTGCAGAGCAGGAGAGCACATGCATCTTCACAGCCCCATCACTGCTGAGAGCCTATTCACCACCACAGCCTTTTCACCAGACCTGTTCAACTGAAGTGCTCAAAACAGCAGCAAATGGGATACGACAGCTACAATCTGCTTCTTCCCCCTAGAGCTCCCTTCCCTCCCCATTGCTGCTGGCCATCCTGTATTTGCAGGATTTCCACCCTTAGTCTCAAAGCCCACGTCACTTGCCAACAACGTGAAGGATGTACCTTATGCTGCATTTCCCCTATGGCAGGGAGCTCAGGTGGTCCCATAAGCTTTAAGAAAGCCTCTGAGGGGACCTATAGTTGCAGGATGGGACTGCCAGATCCTGCGTATGGTGATGGAGCACCCAAGTGACAGGCTGGGAGTGATCGCAAGAGGTCATCTCATCCCTTTGGCCAGCAGAGATCAGAAGAAGTCTTCTCATCTCTCTGCAAGAGGTCATCTCGTCTTTCTGCTTGCCCAGGGCATGACGCTGATGACACTCCTGGCAGGTGCTTGTCTAACCAGTTCCTAAAAACCTCCACCACATCCCCAGGCACTTTGTTCCATAACATCTCCAACCAGTGCCGGAGTCCCACTACTTCTTGCTCTATCCTCTGCAAACTTAAAAACCAAGTTATCTATTTCCTTTTTCTCTTGATGCTTGAATGAAGACTTATGTTCCTCACCCCTTCAGAAAACCCTGAACAATCTCAAGACATTTCACTTTCCAGAAGATTTTCCCTGTGGCTATTGCTTTCACAACTAAATGGATGGGATTTTTTTCCTGACAAATTTCAGACTCGTACTGTGTTCCTAATTTTTATTTTTATCTTAGTGCAAGTGTCTTCACACAGCCTTGTCTTGTTGCTATTGAGAGTTGATCTAGGCAGTGCCAGAGACTTCCCTGAGCTCCTCTGGCAGAGCATGATGGTGTTTCCACCAGAAACCAGATTCCAGGGACAAAACTCTTACTGCCTTCAAAGGAGCCAGTGCCTCCCATGACACCTAAACTGCAATAGTCCCAAGGGACAACCAATTCCCACTGCTGTGGGCATTAAGAGTCAATGCAGACCAGATCCTCCTCTCTTCCAGCAGTCCCACACCCTTGGGATGAGGCTGAACCAATACAAAAACAAAACTGTACTCTCACTGCATGGAAAAGGAAGCAGCAATTTTCCAGAAAGCAGCACTTTACTCTTCAGAAGACATTAATGTACAGTTTTGCATCCACAAAAGTAGAAAAAGTAGAAAAGCTCCACAGGCAAAAGTGACATAAAAAAGGCTAATTGAGGAGTGTGAAAACATTAAGTAGTCTTGATAATGACAGCAAAAAAAACTTAAAAAAAAAAAAAAGAAAAAGCCATAAATAGCAAGAATCAGAAGGGACTCTGGCTCGAGAGAGTTAAAACAAGTTAAAATGAAAGTCCCAGGGTCACATTGTCTTCATTTCTTAATTTTTCACAGGAAATACATTTATGATAATATTTTCCTGAAGATAATTCACTATTCCGGGCTTATTAAAAATCAATAGTCATCAGGTAGACTCCAATGCTATGTTGCCTTCTATATACTAATCAAATCCTTTAGTTTCATTCAGACAGACTAATTAGACACTCCAGCATGCACAAGTGCCTCATTATTGTTTTCTCCTGTGCTTTACAGTTCCCAGGGTGCTATAGTCTAGTTTCTAGCCACATCTATCAGTCAGACAAACCTCCAGAGCACATTGTTTCCCCTGCAACAATTACATACTTATCGAGGGTATTTTGGTTAAAAACAGACAGCTTTAAAAAAGCACTTCTTATAATTCAGAGCTTTTGTCTCCTGAAGATTAAAAAAAAAAAAAAGCATCCTAATAAAATATGAAATAACCTCATATAAACTTCACCTTTCAGGGAACTTTGAGCTCGAGTGTCTTGTTCTTGTGGAGGTATTGCATGGGGAAGAACAGCTGATTATACCACAGACATCTGATACTCTTAACATAAAATGCTCGGGGTACTAAACAAAACCCAGCAGTTTCACTTTCTCTAGTAGGAATAAACAGCTTTCCCTCCTGGTCATCTGCCTGCCTTGATTCAGCCACACAACAGGACAATAAAAAGTACAGTGCAGTTTTTTATCTTGATTTCTTAAATATTTAATAAACATTGGCATGTCTACTTGTAAGCTTCCACAGAGGTGCGTCAAAACTGAATTATCTAAACAGAAAATTAATAGATTGAA
>NW_010534995.1:0-21407 GCF_000687285.1 Phaethon lepturus | reverse complement strand
TCTTTATATCCCACCAGTACCCCAAAATTGCATTAGCCATAGAATGACAACAAACTGAAGATTATAAGGATGAGCTAAAGCTTAATTTGCTCACCACATGTCTGGTAGCAAATTGCTAATAATACTTGTAGGCTCCATCCTTATAATGGCTGTACAGAGATATCATTACATGCAAATTTTTTTTTTTTTTCTTTATATATACTGCCAACAGTGTAATGGAATAAATGAACAACTATGGATTCTTCAAATGCCCACAACTTTCAATCATTCCTCCTCCTTAAAAATATTAATTTAAATTTTTTTAATCTTGAAAAGTCCTAAGTAGGTACCTATGTACAACTGTAAGAAAATTATTCCATTTCTCACATTCTTCAAGTATTCTATACTGATTTTAACATTCGAAAGAGTGAGGTGAAGTGCTGGAAAACATTTGTCCTAAGCATTCAGAAAAATCTAGTGTTTATTATAATTTTGACCTCCTACTCTCTTGCCAGTAAGGCACATCCCTGATTAATACCTAAAGCTAGTTAACTCTCAGGGTGATTTTCTTCATTTCAAGTCACTGTTAACCTTGTAAACATCGTGCTAACAGTGCTGGCTGATTCACTACTCCCTTCTCTCTTCCAGCACAATGTTTGCTCTGCCATCTCTGCTAGCTTCAGTTTCAAAGGCAAGTCACTTTTAAAGTTTCATTCTCAGTGAAGTAAAATATGTACTGTGGAAGCTGTCATGGGTTTTCTTCTTTCCAGGTAGGAGTGTAAATCAACCTAGCTTTAGAGATGTGAACTCCAGCTGCTGCAATATTCCAAGGAGACACTATTGCCTAAAGAAAGGTTGAAAGGCAAGTTTTATTAAGTGTGTTCAGTCAGGAAAAAAGCCACCAATGCACCTCCTGCAAGGAAAGACAAAACTACAGCCAAAGAAATTGATTTGTTGTCAGAACCAGGAAAACCTACTCCGAGGATGCGTCCAGATCTTCCTTGCATAGCAGGGGCGAGTCTGCCTTTCTCAGGATCATGGTTTCCCTTCTCTAGGTGTAATGACTGCTTTTATGTCTGCCATCTAAGGGGAAAAGTCCCAAAATAAGCATGTCTTAGAAGCAGTCAAAAGAAAACAGCAACACTACCAAAAGTAAAACACGTAAGCCACATTGCTATCCCGTTTGTTTTATCCAGCAGTCTCTCCCCACAAGACACCTCAGCTTCAGAAAAATGTTTTTTCTTTACACTCTTTTCTTCACAATTGTTTTCAAACTTTCCATGCCTGGCCATCCAGTAGCAATTAGGGCAATTAATAGTCAGCTAGAGGCAGAGAATAATATAATTCATTTTCTCTCCCAAGAAACACACATACAAGAGAGGAGAAGGAAGGGGGAAGCTGCAGGCAGAAATAATGGAAAATGTAAAGACTAGACAAGAGAGTCTTTTGATCAGCACACACAACTTTTCTGTCTGCAAGCTGGAGACCACCCAGCCACAAAACCTTACAGTGCCAGCCTGTCAACCCTATATCAATCCTCCAATTCTTCTTTTTTTTTTCTTTTTTTTCTCCCCAGTCTAGTCTGTGCTTAAAAAGGTGTCCAGACATTTCCTAAAGTCATCAAGTAACAGCAATGGTTCCCAAAGGTCCTTGCTATGAAAGACATATATCACTCCCCCTTTTAATTTGTCACTGTTTTGCTTATGTTCAGAGACATAGCAGACACCGAGCTTCCAGGGCCGCCAGCACCTGAGGTCAAGTTAAGGTGATGTACATCTCTATTGTGGAAACACTATCTCATGTGCTTTGTCAGGAAAAACGCTTCAGTATTAGTAGCAGGAAGTGTCCTGTTGTTTGATCTGCTCTGAAACGTGCCATTATTTTATCATTTAGCAAATCCACTCCCTCAGTATCAGCCTGCTCCATTTAAGCAGTTAAAAGGTCCCACTGTAACTACAAAAGGATGCAGACTCTGATAGGAGCAATTAATTTAAAAGCAATAGCAGAAGGAAGAGCTAAAACAAATGCGCTGCCAAAGGAATTCTGCCTGCAGCCTCTACTCTACATTGCAAAAGCTCGAAGGGCAGCAGTCCTGGGCAAGTGCAGCCATTGGACTAGTTCACACTTCTGAGTAGGAATGCGTCTGATTTATCTTTAAAAAATGTACGTGATCACAACAATTCACAAGTGGTTGTGTCTTAAGGAGTTAATAAAAAGCATGTTTCAACCAAACTGTTGAATGTGTGCTACTCAGTATCTGCTCATACAATACTGTTTTTACCGGTTATGTTCAGCAAGACCCTTTAACCCATGGTAGATCAAATAGTCCTACAGAAGGGCACACAGATACCGTTTAGCATTTCCTTGCTACCGTCATGATGGCTGTTGGTACACACCATTGCTAGTTTGCAGGCTGGAGCCTCCTACACTCTTCAAACTTAAGCAGGTGAAAATGGGGAGCAAAATTCAACCCATGTCCACGTGAAGCCTTAAGCTGCAGCAGCCGTGACCAGCAGTGGTACCCTTTGGGACTTTCATAGCACTGGATCAATCAGCAGCAAAGGTGTCAAAGCACATCATCTCTGTACAGAAAACAGTCAGCTGCAAGATCAGCATAAGCAGGAATAGGAAAGCAAGGCAATATCAGCACGGCAAGAGATTCCCTTCCAAGGAGCTTTGGCAATTAGCCAGTCACTTGCCAGCTCAGCGGAGAGGAGCACTTAACTGAACAGCAGCAGGGCAGTGCGAGCCCATGCTGATGGCTCATAGCCCTCAGCAGAGGGGATGCCGAGATTCAGCCTTTCTGTACCTTGACAGAGAAAAAATTACAAATTATATTTTGGTGAAGAAAACCACACCAGAGTGAAATGAGATGTTTGAGTAAATCTTGATGAAGATCTGCCCTGTGTTTGATGTCCTTTGGAGCAGGACATTCTCCTCTAGCTATGCTCCCGCTAGCGGGGAGGGAGCAGGTCGCTCAGCTTATCTTTCATCACTTCTGACATGAAGTTGTCTGCACGCCTAACAGGCACTGTCCTGTCTTTGAGGAGCTGGCTTCACCCCATGGGCTGTCCCCTTGGAGCAGAAGGGACTTGCACACCTTGCATTTCAACCTCAAGCCTAATGATGTACCAAGGCTTCAGTTCTCTGCCTCTCTAACAGCTTGGCTTCTGGGCAAAGCTGGGAAGCCAAACACCAAGTGCAGCTCAGCAATGGTCATGCCAAAGCATTGGGCAGTGTTAGCATGCAACACCACAGCAGCTGGCATTTCTGTTGCCGTTTTGAGACCTCTCACGGTCCTGCACTGACACTGGATGACATTGCTCAGTCTAGCCAGAAGCTGTTGGCCCAAATCAGGAGCCACTGGATAAACATGGCCCCTCCTTTACAACAGTCAGAGAAGATGACCATAATGCCAGTAGGCTTTAAATCTGTGAAGTGACGATGTTATTCTGCCTTCCCAGAGAGTGTTTACACCTACTGTTGAATGAATTATCTTTTAACCTTGTAGAACACAAAAACTACAGGAAATTTCTTCCCAGGGAAGGATACTTTGTCGTGGAGGGAGAATCACTGTTAAGTACACAAAATTGCTCTGTGCCACATGTGTCACAACAAACAGCTTTGCCATGACTTCATATTTAGACCCTGCAGAATCTCTTCCTGGACACTAACCATCCTTCCACACACGCCACTTCACAAAAGATCCCGCTGCAGCAGCAATTTTCTAAGAGAGGAAAAATGTGCTACAAATTAAAGAGATGTGTATTTTTCTCTGACTGGGTAAAAAGCAGTTAAAGTAAACATCCTTTATAGGCACATGAACTGAGTAGGCAAAACTGGTCCCTCCATTAATACACTGAAGAGAGGAGAAAAAACCAGAAGAGCTGGAGATTTTAAAATAGGAGTGTGAAACTGAGGAACTGACTTCTTGCAGCACTTCAGTTGTTTTATCTGCAAGACAGTGGAGGTAATCCTATCCCAGCAAAATTCCCCCTAAGTATTCATGTCTTGGCTTTCCAGCTGGACTTTTCCCCTGTGATCTCAGTTTATAGTTATCCTTCATTGACACTCTAAATATATTGGCTCATGAGGTTCCCATACCAAAAGTCTCCTTAAGCTGGTGCCCATTCGGAGTTCTTGGTACCCCTGATACACATCCATGAATACAGCTTAAGTTTACAAACATGAAATCGAAAGAAAGCAGCACTCCACCTCCATCTTCACCCTTCAGTTGTGCATATGAGGTGAACTGCTCAGAGAGGGCTGTATTTCAGTGGCAAAGGAAATGTCACAAGTTGTAAACTGCAGTCTTGCAGTTTGCCCAGCTATGAGAAACTGAGAAAAGCAACAGAAAGGAGACACAGGTTTGTGTTTGGGTATGCACACAGGACAGCCAAGTGCAAGGATCCCTTTTAGCAGCTGGACATATCTCCCAACACTACAGCATATGAATCCCAACACCACAGCCAGGCCACACATCACATCACCCTACAACTTTAAAACCATTGATCACCATTTTAATATATCCCTGAAGTTTAACAGAAGCAATCTGTCAAAAATTCTTATGTAGGTTATTTAGCAGCTCCCACACTTGCAGGCAGCCTGCATGGCAGATTATGCCTGGTCAGCCTCCCTGAAGCTACACTACTGAGACTGGGGAAGGAGAAATAGTATGAATAGGAATTAAAGAGAGCTCTGTGGATTCACTGAAACCAAAACCAGAAACATAGCTTTTACAAGAACTGCCTCACAACCCATATACTATTTGGACAGAGGTAAGAATTATTCCAGCTTTACTTAGGAAGCCATAGTGTTAATGTAGTGTTCAGTATACTGTAACTTCATTTACAGACTTGCACAGGACATGAAGAGCGGATCAAGCAGAGGAACAGGCTTTACAGCTGGAGGGACTCTGAGGCAGCCTACTCCAGAAACAGATTTTATCTTAAGCTAAAAGAAGCATGAAGCAGAACTCCACTTGATGAAGCAAGGAAAGGCAGTCTCCTGCTAAGTCACAGCCTTAGGGCATGTCCATCTACTCCAACAAGTGCAGACAGATCTGAATGCCTCTGTACTCATTGCTGGAAAGACAAACATAAGCCAGCCCCAGTCACTAAAATGCAACACAGCCCATTAGAAAACAGCCCCGTGGAGCAACTTGCTGTTGCAAGATGCAATGCTATGCCAGCATGGCAGACAGCTTCCAAACCAGAGCTAGCATAATGCTCAGCTGTCTGAGCAATCCTGGACACCTCAGGAAAGAGCATCCTGTAGGTTGATCCCATTGTCTGTGACATTTATTTATGGGCTGCATTTTTCTGAGCTGTGAGCCCACAGGCTGGAACTTTGTTTGTAGCCAAGGTCCTAAAACAACTGTCATCCTTGCTGTTCTCCTCAAGTGCCAGACTCTGTGCGTGACACACAATACATACTATGGCCACATGGTGCAGAATGAAAAACTATCTTCTCTGTCACTCTTTTCTTCCCTCTTTGTGATTAAATGCATTTATACACACGCTCCCACATTCATGCAAAGCTATCATCTCATCTACTCTATATTTTACTATTCACCTCTTAGAAATCCCCACCAGGGCCCTGCGAACTGTAGCAGGGCAGCAAGTAGTTTAACACATCAGACCAAAGGCACTTCAGTTACAATGGATTTTTCTAAAAAAAACGTTCAAGGCTTATAGTGATTATTCAGGCTGTCAACACATTGCTACCAAGGACTGAGCACAAGAACTGAAAGGCCTGCAGCCTGGTCATTTCAAACAGCCGATAGAGTTAAGTGGTCTGCAGCAGGTTGTGCTTGACTCATTTCTTTCCATTTTGATGTACATTACTCGAACAAAGGCCTTTAATTTAGCTGCGACCCAAAAGAAGAGAAACAAAGCTCAGCCCCAGTGGAGTTCAGTTGAATGAAGCTCTCGGTAAAGCATTGCGGTAGCGGTGGTATCTTTCATTAGACTAAGTTTTACAGCTCACAGAGTAGGCAAGCTCCTTTTGGCATCTGAAACAGAAGTAGGAGATTGCAAATGCAAGTACAAGCTGAGAGCAAACTATCATGGGTTTGTTAGGTGTGTATCAATTTGAATATCTTTGAAAGCAAAGGTAGCTTTACCTGGCTGCAGCGGGGGAAGGAGGCAGGCGATAAGGCTGTTATCTCAGTGTCACAAACTTACAAAAAGACTCAAGGAAAAGACAACATTTTCCAGAGGATACAGCATTGGTTAACATTCGGACAGCAGAGCCTTACTTCAGCAAGTTTTCTCCTCTGTGCTCATTGCCACCCTCATCCCATCTTAATTTGTGCTGCCCACCATTTAAAGCAGGACTGTGCTGGGCCCTGAGCAACGCAGGTCACAGTCCCTGTCCTTCCACAGCCATGGGGCACCAGCCCAGCCCCATGTGTGCTTTTACTCAATACCACAAGCAAGAGAACAGAGTTGTTTCTTGGGCAGTGTAGCTATGGTGGGTTAAAGCATGAGCTTTCCCCACCAGAAAAGGCACTGTCCTAAGATACTACATTATTTATTTCAATGAGAGTGACCCTCCGACAAGCCGAAGACCTGTTTCCTGACTGCGTGACTCAGACGGAAGTTGGTGCCGTGCAAATCATTGGGGCTGCCTGCGGCTCTCCCTCTCAGTCCCTGCTCTGATTCCAGTCATGGGGAGGTGGAGAAAGGCAAACAGCTATGACTTGCTAATGCTGCATCCGCACAATATTGGGACTTTTGGGAACAGTGAAACAGAACTGTGTTCAATTTTGGGCCCCTCACTACAAGAAGGACATTGAGGTGCTGGAGCATGTCCAGAGAAGGGCAACGAAGCTGGTGAGGGGTCTGGAGCACAAGTCTTATGAGGAGCGGCTGAGGGAACTGGGGTTGTTTAGTTTGGAGAAGAGGAGGCTGAGAGGAGACCTTATCGTTCTCTACAACTACCTGAAAGGGGGTTGTGGCGACGAGGGCGTTGGTCTCTTCTCCCAAGTAACTAGTGATAGGACAAGAGGAAATGGCCTCAAGTTGTACCAGGGGAGGTTTAGGTTGGATATTAGGAAAAATTTCTTCACTGAGAGGGTGGTCAGGCATTGGAACAGGCTGCCGAGGGAGGTGGTGGAGTCGCGATCTCTGGCAGTGTTCAAAAAACGTGTGGATGTGGCGCTTCAGGACATGGTTTAGGGGACCTGGTGGCGCTGGATTAATGGTTGGACTTGATGATCTTGAAGGTCCGTTCCAACCTAGTGATTCTGTGATTCTGTGATTCTGTGAACTACAGGAAGCACTGAGCAGCTGGTGGGTCTCTTCCTGCCCGGTGTAACACCAGTCATGTTGAGATTTCATTACTGCTCCAGCAAGGAGAGATTAACAAGGAAAGGCTGCAGTGGTATTCTACAGGTTTCACAAGCCTCTCTAAGACGGTGCTGTCTCCAGAAAGGGTGTCTCTACCCTCAGCCCTTGCTCCCTTGATGGCTGAGCTGACCAAGGACTAGAGGTGAGTGGTCAACTCCACAAGGAGGCTGGTCCAGTTAAACTTGTAGTCCCAAAAGCTTTCCTGCCAGCACAAGTGTGAGCCCTTTCAGCTGTGCTCAGTCCTAAGTCAGCCTAATACTATCAGAAGAATTTACTTCAAAAACTAGGTGCACCACAGGTGTTTTTTCCAATATTTTGCAGTTCGCACACACACACACACACACAGATGTCTCACTGTTCCTGCAGCTAGCACACAGGGAACACACTTCTGCCCTAGGTGACCATCTTCCTCTACACAACAATCCTGTGGAAAGATGAAGAGACACTACATGTTCACAAACAATTTCTTGAGAGGGGAAAGTAGTTTAGCAAAGGGGTATGCCTGGGTGTGCAGGCAGGATTACAGCCTGCTTCCCAGGGCAGGTGAAGAAATCCTTACAAAGGATTACGAGAATCCTTACAAACAGAGAGGGAAATGGTGAAAACCATCAAGTGGCCTCTTGCCCACCTGGAGCACGAGTGTGTTTGTTACACATGGCACAGTGCACCGTACTCCTTTGCCCCAGGCTTGTGCTGCAGAGCTGGTTCCCACAAGGGCATCCCATGGACAGCAGTACCCACTGCCCTCATGCCACATGGCCCCATATCAAACGCAGAGCTGAAGCATGCTCTGAGATGTCTGGGTTTGGTTCACATTCATCTCCCTCACACAGGCACAGTCCCGCAGGGACAAACATTTCTTGTGGCTCTCTGACAAAATGACCTTGTGCTTGTCAATGCAAAGCCCACACAGCAGAAAGTGGCACTATACAAAAATATTCAAGCAAGCTTTGATAGAGCTCAGGTATTAAAAGTAGGCTAAATCAGCCCAAAACAATCATACTAACTGGAATCCAATCTGACTGGATTCAGCCATCTAACTGGCCCTTTCAAAACTGGGCTCTCCTCTCTGTATAACACCATATCGCACCAGTTGATTTAACCTCCATGAAAGGAGGGATGGGTCACCCACACACAGGGCTCGAGAGGATGGAGAAGGCACAGATGGTCAGTAATGCTGGGAAATGAGGGCCCCAAGGAGGGGGCACACGCTGCCAAGATCAGCTGCCTGAACTTTTCCCTGAGGTTCTTCAGGCAGAGGTGCCTGCAGCAGCAGCCCTTGGAGATACAGAGGGCTGGCTGCTCACATGCAATTAACTTTCAAAGCTTCATTTTTTTAGTAAATAGACAGGAATTTGAATCCTATGTGAAAACTGCACCTTGGGTCGCACCTCCCCTCCCATCCCTGCAGCCCTGACTCAGAGCAGAGGGGCTCAGGGAGCTGCAGAGGGCAGCCCCAGGCAGCCCCACAGCCTCTGCCTGCCCAGCAGGCAAGAGGCCACCTCTCCCCTCACCCCTGTATATCAACACAAAGAAGCTGCAATATTTCATAAAAGGAGGGGTGAGTCCACATGTGATGGAAAGCACCTCTGAACTGTTTCAGCTTGCAGTTTAATGCCTGCCTGGAATGAAAGAAATAAAGCTGACAGCTACTCAAGCAAGATGGGCTGAGAGTTGCCCAAGGTCATGCAGGCATTCCCATAGATTTTCTTCTTTATAAAAAAAAAGATTGCACTTTATTGATTATTTGCTTTTTATTGGTGATTTGCTTGAGGGTTTTTTCTTTTTGTTGTCATTTTTCAAGGCTATAGGTCAAAACCAAGAAGGGTAATCAAGCATGAATGAACTCAGACAACATAAGATTAAAAAAAAAAGACAAAACAAGGGCTTTGACCCACATACAGTAATGATCAATAGAGAGCATTGTGTCCTGTACTGTTCCCTGTCCTTGCTGATCACAGTCATAAAGATAAGCACTATACAGCCAAGGAGGGTCCAGCTTTGTTAAATGACAAAGCACATTGCAAAGCACTGGTAATATATATGCTTTAAAAAAAACAAAACCCACCCTGAAAAAAACCCACAAAAACAGCAAAAAGAAAACTAGGATCCATGATCTCTTTAACCATTTATCTAGAAGAAAAGACATCTGCCTCCCACATATGTACAGGAATTTTTTAGGATGCTGATCGGGGGAGAGGTTTCATTTTCCACCTGGTTCAAGTTTATTGTGAAAATGGGTATTTTCCTCTATCAATATTTCCCAGCCCACTCTACATTTTCACTGGACATGGAAACTCCTTCCTACAAAGTGTGAAAAAATTTGCTTCTGTAATTCTCCAGGACTCATTAAGAGGATTATGGAATTTGGAAATAAGGAAAAATAAATATCAACTTTTTCTAAAAGATAACAATAACTAGTGTAAACACATTATTCAGAATGATTCTAACTGCAATCATCAGTGCAGGCAAACAGGCAACACTGTCATATATTCTCAGCTATTATAAATTCTCCTTCATTTATTTAACCGGACTTAGTTGAATGGGAATGGACTGTCATCCAGACTAGTTACAAAGTCTGGTACAGAGCAAAACCTTTCTGTCTGCCTAGAAAGTTTCTGACTCAGACATCCTTTTCATTATTCAAAGAGAGTAGAGATTAGGGCACATGCCAACATCCACCCAATTGATTCCGAAATCTGTGGAGTTGAAGTGATGTACAGCTACAGCTGTAGACCATTGTATGCATTGCCACAAGGCAGCCAAGGATGCTTTGCAGGGAACCTGTGGTCCTGTTTGTGCATGATCCTGTAGTTATTCCAAGCTGTCATCCAAATCATGCTGCCTTTTAACAAGAGTTGATTAACCCCTATGCACCTCACTCTGAGAGAACCTGATCTTGAGGAGAACAATATGACCATTTGGACAATATACCAGCTGAGCTCCTCTGAATAATGGATCATCTCTGAGTTTGACAACAGCCTGCTATGTTTGATTTAGCTTCCAAAAAAGACAGGAAATTCTTTTAAGGCACTGTGGCATTATTTATCCAAAGACTGCTTCAGGGAAATCGTATGATTCATGTATTGCAACCAAGAGCAAAACTTCAGCAATTGGTTGAATGGGATTTATCAACAAAATTCAAATATATTCTACAGGTAAAAATGCACCACTAGTATGAGATTACCTCTAAAGTGTTATACCAAGATGTTGAATCTGTTAATTTACCGGGATGTTGGGTTCTAAGGAATACAGCTAATAATGATTCTGTCCAAGTGGTGGAAGGATTTGATGAGAGCTGGCATGGTATGACCAAAACAGTCAGAAAAACCCAATACAATGCCCTCTGAGTTGTCTTTTCTGCTAAGGACATATAATTCAACTAATATCATTAAGCAGTTGCTGAAAACAATAAAACTGGATCTTTGAACATACCTAACTCAAAACTAGGATCAGGAAAGTTGAAGTTAACTTGAGGCAGAATACTACTTGCACAGACTGTACTGAGTTGCTCTATTGACATAACCAGTAATTTTGCCAGAGTTGAAAGCTTGCAAAAGCTTTCTTTCCAAGCAGAGCTGTAACAAACACTTGGAATGGGCAACTGCATTGTGCTGAGGGTCAATGTGCCTGGGAAATCAAGTCCTCTGCTTATCAGCAGGGTAAGCACGACTCTGCCTGCTCTGCCCTCAGTCATGTGGAGGCTGCGTGGTTCATGGACACCCAACGAGACAGGCAACACAGAGGCCAGTCAATACCAGCTGTGGTGATGCTTTTTTCCTAATGGTGCTGCTGATGAACTAACTGCGCTGAAACAAGAGGTGAGGCGAGGGGAGTGTTTTATGCAGACCACTGAGCACAAAGGAGAGGGTTCTGTGTCAGCCACTAATAGATTTTCCTGGGTTTCTAACTAGTGTGAAGGTAATCAATATTAAAACCAAGACAAATGCTCATATCCAGCCACAGGAGTTATACCCATTCAAGCCCTTAGAGAACAGAGAAGACTGACCATACACTTGCTCTCTCAGATGAGTTGGGAGACTTCTTGCAGAGGAAAGCTGCACCCCACATTTTTTCCTTCCTTACAGTTACCCTCTCCCCTATGTACATATCATGTTTAGTGCATTTCCTCTATATTGTCTCTGGTCCAGGTGTCCATACAACATGGTTTTCCTTTTCACATAACATTCAATTCACGTCTTTTAGTAATGGACTGGGACTTCACAGCAGTGAAGTCAGGAAAAATCAGTTCAGAGGAAAAATGTCTCCTTCAACAAGGGTAAAAGTAGAAATGTGAAAGAAAAAAAAAAAGACCAAACCAAACAACAACAACAACAAAAAACCCCAAACACAACTGTCCTGAGGTGCTATGGGAAGGGTCATCATTTACACATCCGTAAGGGATCTGCTTTGCAGCTGGTAAAGCTCATTATTTGTTGTGAAACACTGTGCAGTCTGCCTCCAGCTCAGGAAACCATAAAAACTTACTCCAATAAAGTCATCTAGGAAGACAGCCTCAAAGGAAATAAAAAAAAAAATAAACAACTTGCAGGAGAGATCACAAAAGAAATGTGGATTGGACCAATACAGTACTTTCTTGTAGCATTTTATGAACTGTTGCTATAAAAATGTCTTGGAGTGCCCTGAGGAGATACTGGCATCAGAAGTCCCTCAACAAATCTGAAGATTTCCAGTTCCAGTAAGAAGGAAAATAAGGGGTAAATTTACTCACTGTGTTCCTTTGAAACCATCTTTTTTCCTCCAGGTAAGCATCTCCTCTCCTCTTTGAGAATTTCCCCTAGTTCTCAACATCCCACCTATTTTACCACAAAAGACAGAGCTGTGTAGTTTTCTAGTAGAGTCCAGCTCTTCTTTCAACCCAAGAAAAAGGGTGTACTAGAACAAGTCTAATTTAAAGATTTTGGAGCACCATACAATTGCTCCTGCTTAGTGAATTTCTCATTTCCCTCAAAAAAGGCTAATAAATACAATGAAAGCAAAGCCAAACTGTGAGTTTTTCCCCACATGATCTTCCTTATTTTGCAGCATGGTACAATTCAGGCAGCACTTTCTATCCCCTGTTATTTCAGAGGTGCCAGCACCCACAATTTAGAAGGACTTCAGATATATCTATGACTCTAACCATTGTGGGAAACAAACTCCTAGTTCGGTTCTATCCTCTTTTGTGGACAAAGACAGTGACCTCCAAGAAGCCTGAAACTTTGAAATGTGTCATCATCTCAATGTATAATTAGATATATATATAATGTAATAACAATTAATGTAAAACATAAGTATTTTCTTCTATGACTAGCTGTGGTCAAGTGAACCTGGTTTCCTCTAGGTTTAAAAGATGAACGGGAAATGCACTCTCAGGAGAAAGTTTTCTTTCTAAACTGTACATTAAAAAACTCCAAAATACCTGCCTGAGATATTTTGCTTGACCCTTCAGCCCACATTATTGATAGGAGCATTAAAAGAGGGTGGCAGCTGCCAGAGGCCCCACAGGAGCACAGATTTCATCAAGCTTGGTGTACGACAGAAAAACACAGGAGACAACACTTCTCTCTGCCCACACTGTCGTATCTGCCTGCTGTAAACTTCAGGGCAGGTCCAGCCTATGGTGCAGAGCTGGTGTGGTGCTCCATAGCCATGGTCAGCCCTGGCACGTACAGGCAGTGCCTCACAGAGCTGCTATCTTGCATTGGGCAGTGGGCTGGAGCACTGAGTGGGTGCAGTGCCAGAATCTTAGGATCATAGAATCACAGAATCATTTAGGTTGGAAAAGACCATTAACATCATCAAGTCCAACCATTAACCTAGTACTGCCAAGTCCACCACTAAACTATGTCCCTAAGCACCACATCTACACATCTTTTAAATGCCTCGAGGGACAGTGCCTCCCCCACTTCCCTGGCCAGCCTGTTCCAATGCTTGACAACCCTTTCAGTGAAGAAATTTTTCCTAATATCCAATCTAAACCTCCCCTGGCGCAACTTGAGGCCATTTCCTCTTGTCCTATCACTTATTACTTGGCAGAAGAGACCAACGCCCACCTCACCACAACCCCCTTTCAGGTAGTTGTAGAGAGTGATAATGTCTCCCCTCAGCCTCCTCTTCTCCAGACTGAACAACCCCAGTTCCCTCAGCCGCTCCTCATAAGACTTGTGCTCTAGACCCTTCAGCAGCTTCATTACTCTTCTTTGGATATGCCTCAGCAGCTCAATGTCCTTTGTGTAGTGAGGGGCCCAAAACTGAACACAGGATTCAAGGTGCGGCCTCACCAGTGCCGAGTACAGGGGCACAATCACTTCCCTACTCCTGCTGGCCACACTATTCCTGATACAGGCCAGGACGCTGTTGGCCTTCTTGGCCACCTGGGCACACTGCCAGCTCGTATTCAGCTGCCTGTTGACCAACACCCCCAGGTCTTTTTCTGCCGGGCAGCTCTCCAGCCACTCGTCCCCAAGCCTGTAGCGTTGCATGGGGATGTTGTGACCCAGGTGCAGGACCCTGCACTTGGCCATATTAAACATCATACAGCTGACCTCAGCCCATCACCAGCCTGTTCAGATCCCTCTGCAGAGCCTTCCTGCCCTCAAGCAGATCAAAACTCTCTGCAAACTTACTGAGGGTGCACTTGATACCCTCATCCAGATCATCGATAAAGGCATTAAACAGAACTGGCCCCAAAATTGAGCCCTGGGGAATACCTCTTGTGACCAGCCACCTGAGAGACCTTCCTCATAGCTGTCCTCCCCCAGATGTGCCAGGAGTCATCCTCCCACTCTGCACTGCCACACATTCCACTCTCCTTCTCGAGGAGCTGTGCAGCAAATGCCATCACCCAACTCATCACTCAGACATCTGTGTGCAGGCTCTCAGAGCCACCTAACTGCTCCACTATGTGGACAAAACAGCGTGCTAGGATTCTTGTAAATAATATCATCTTATTTACAATATTTGGACTATCCCCAGTGCCGGGGCAGATGGAGCAGCTGAGCAACCATTGCTGCTGGGAGCAGATCAAATCCACTAAAGAGCAGTGCTGCAAGACTGTAGTTTCTAACAAGAAAGCCAAGACCAAAACTACCACATGTGTCTTGGAGGTGTTTCCTTGTGTCCACAGCACCAACTCACCTGTCACTTAACAGTTCATCCACAGGTGGATACAGATGTGGACAACCATCCCTTAGATGGGAGGGGTTCCAGCCACACGCAGTGACCAGACCAGACTGCTGAGCAAGCTGTACTTGGGCTGTCCTGGAAGAGGTGGTGGATGTCCCCCAAGAAAGACAGAGAGCAGGAGCAGCCCTGCAGTGCAGAGACAGGGAGAGAAAAAGATAAATCATTACTGAATGCAGGGATAATGAGCAGTTCTGTACTGTTCCATTGTCCTATTGCATTAGTTATTTCTATGTGGGATATTATAATGAAAAGAAAGTCAGAAAAGCAAAATTCACCAGACTTTGGTCTTTGTTCCATGCCTTTTCTAGAAAGCTCATTGTCCTGGTTTCAGCTGGGATAGAACTAATTTTCTTCCTAGTAGCTGTGTTTTGAGGAGGATGAGAATAATGCTGATAATAAGCTGCCATTTTAGCATTGCTGAGCAGTGCTTACATGGAGTCTAGGACTTTTCAGCTTCTCATACTGCCTCCTCATATCAGCAAGGAGGCTGGGGGGGCACAAGAAATTGGGAGAGGACACAATCACGACAGCTGACCCCAAATGACATACCCTATGATGTCATGCTGAACAATAAAACTGGGGTCAGTTGGCGGGGGGGCGGCAGCTGCTGCTCAGGAACTATCTGGGCGTCAATCAGAAAGCAGTGAGCAATTGCATTGTGCATCACTTGTTTTCTCTATCCTTTTATCATTGTTATTATTTTCCCTTCCTTTTCTGTCCTATTAAACTGTCTTTATCTCAGCCCATATGTTTTACTTTTTTTTCTGATTCTCCTCCCCATCCCACTGAGGGGAGTGAGTGAATGTCTGTGGGGTGTTTAGTAGCCTGCCGGGTTAAACCACAACACTTATTTGCCTTGGCTCGTGGTAGTTTGCACTTACCTGTCATGATCTATTGTTTAGTGAATCATTTTACCTACACTACTCCTGTTTTATTTTCCTTTCGGAGAGGGGGTTGTTGTAAGTTTTTCATACAGTAGTAACTCTAGCTCATTTTATCACTTATTTTAAAAAAATTCTATTAAGTAAAGTCTGAAACCTCTTGTATTTGTGCCAAGTCTTGAATGGTCAGGAAGACATCATCATTCACTATAACACAAAATTTCATGCTGCTACCACTGTCATCAAGAACTCCAATTATCTTGACTTTGCACCTGAGGAGTTGAAACCTCAAAGTTCCAGTGGGACCATCTTTCTCAAATAATAGACTAATAAACGTCATCAGACGGCGTTGCAGTATTATTTATCTGAAATAACAAGCAAACAAACCTACTCACTGTTCAAACATCTTTTTAATTAAAATTCCTTCATGAAATTTACCGCAACTATAAACGAGAATAGTAATTAATAGCGTGGCATAGACAGTTAGAACTTGGGTCATAATTAAAATAAATACTGCTTATTAATAAATAAATTGTCTACTAGCCAGGTCTTTGATGCCGTAACAGCTTAATTTTAACCATTTGTTTCTTGTTTAAAACAAAGAATCTGAACTTAATATAACATGGGCAAAAATACAACGAAAAAGGGTTGCTGCTGGGTTTTTCCCTTTCCCTGAGATTGAAGAAAAATAATGAAAACTGGAATAGATAGTAATTTTTCTGCATATCTCTCTCTCCACCTCCACTTCAAGGGAAATTAACTACTTCTAGCAAGAGTTACCATGTGGCTCTGGCATGTTTCTATGATGCTACCAGGCTATGTTTGCTTCAGTTGCATTCGACATAACTCATTCACAGAGAGTCATCTGAAAAAGAAAGAGATGTGTAAATGTAATGTATTTCAAAAGAAATGAAATCTTACAAAGAAGTAAAATTACTTGCCGTAATTAAAGTGGAAGCAACTGCACATAGTAATGACACTTTTCCTCTTCTGCAATGACCTCAAAGCAAGGTTTCCTTAGCAAGGGACCTTTCCCTGATTTCCTTGTCCAGCTTTATGCATCTGTCTATGCTCTCTAGCTAGCTCCCACTCATGTGATGTGGTGGTGGCTGCAGGTTGCATCCTAGACTTCTGGGCACAGACCATCTGCACAGTTCTGGCATCAGAGCTGTGGGATAAAGGCAGATATTTCATACTGCCTGGTGCTACGCAACCCAAATGCTAACCCTGCTTTAAATCTAGTGACACAGCCATTGCCTCTGTGACTGTGGTAAGCCCTAAAGAGAGAGATGGCAAGCAGAAAAGGCTCAAGACAATCTGTGCTTTTCCTTTCAAACAACTCATGCTGGTGACATGGAACGACTCGAGAGAAGGCAGCTCGAGTTTAGGAGAAAAGCCTGGAAGCACATATGCAAATGGACACAAAAACTAACAGGGTCTTGGTCTAAACAGAAAAGCCCAAGCAATTAATGAAAGCAATTTCTAAAAAACAGCAACCCACTCAGTCACATTCAGTCATAACCACAGTGACACCCACAGTACCTGTGGGGTGAACATGGCAACTGAGATCTCCAATCAGTCTGACAAGGAGGAACATCTCAGTTGGCTTGTTTGGTTTCAGTGTTACCTCACTAAATAATTTGACAAATCTAGCTTTCTTCTTTTTTTAATCATTCCTTCCTTCAGTTTTCTTTCAAGGTGTAGCACAGCAGGGTGTCGGAGATACAGTGATGATCCATGAGACACCACATCAAAAACCAGGTGACCACAGCTCAAGGCTTTGGGAAAGGCATTTTTGCCTAACTTCAGATTCAGCTTCGCATCAGTAACACAGCAGCACCAGTCCCAGATTTCACTGGACTATGACAAGAGTATGACCTCTTGGTCATCCAGGTACCCCACAGGAGCACATGCATACATGGAGACCAATGGCTCTCTGCATCTATCAGATGTGAGGCTACCTCACAATAACTACTCCTGGCCATGACTGTTTTCCAGACACAGTTGTTAAAGTCTAACCTGTGACTGCAAGCTGGCTGTTGGGTTTTTCTTCTGCAAGGCAGCCCTCCCTCCATGCTCATGAAGGAGACTAGTGATGACACACAGGTAGGTTGTGAGACCTGAGGGTGAAAGGTCTGTGAGTTTTTGTGTAAAACACATGTCCCCTAAGAAATCAACTGAGGACTTGCACCAGCTGAGAAAGATGAGAGGTCTGAAGGAAACTGAAAGACCTCCAGTAGGATTTACTGTTAATTAAGGACACTCAGTCACAGACTGCCAATTTCAGCGAGACACTAATATTTGTAATGAAGAGCAAGAGTCCAAGGAGCAGTACACAGAAAATTGCAGTAATTAATGACAGAGTTTAAAGAGGAGAAGATGAACAGAGGAAAAAAACCAAACAGGTAATAATACGTGAAGACCTAAACCTGTCAGAGTCACCTCAGGCCAAGTTAGAGAGGCCACAGATGAACAGAAACTAATGTTATGCAAGAAAATTGATAAATACTGGCAATAAACTTAGGAGTAATTTTTCACATTAAGGTCTCCACAAACTAATGTTAATGCACTGGTAAAAGTGCTAGTCATTGGTTTTCTTCCAAAGTCCTTGTAACTCACCCATTTTCCTTATGAAAACAATCATGTGAAAACCGACTTTATTAATTTAGGATGCCCATAATTTTTACATATGGAAACAGCATCCAAAGTTAGACTGCCAGGATACAAACAAAATATTTCATTCAGTCAGGCGATGAAGGAAAAAAAAAGAGGAAAAAAAAAGAAACTTTCAAGCGACTATGAACTTCTTTTTAAAGTAGGCTTGGCAAAGTTTGCCTATATCAGCTGCGGTAAGATCTTGACCTGCCAGCTGTGAAGTTGACTTGTGACTTCATAAGGTAAACTTTACTGCTGCTTTTGGTCCTTGTTTCCCAATATTAAGAAAGGAAAACAAGTAAGGCTAAGATGACAAGCAAAAAGTCATAAAATTTAATTGATTTTCAGCAAACATTACAGGTAATTCTTTGGGCCCAATGTCACTTACCCTCAGAACAGCTTAAGCAGCCATTCCTGATTGATAACAACATAGCACATATATTTTAAATGTTGAGTTTATTCCAGTCCATGGGCCTCTCTTTGTAAAACACTTTTTAGAAAGAGTTACTGATGCAGCATAAAAGGAGAGCACAGGGTCACCTTAAATGGGAACCTTTACTGAAATTCCACGCGCTGCTTAACAGTAGGAAAATGCTAGTGAAGCTTCTTCCCCCACAACCCTCTTCACTCTAATAGAATAACTAATATGATTGAGCAAATACAATAGTACTGACAGAATACAATTCTACCAACAGCAAAAGGCAATAACTTTATTTGGTCTATTCTGCATATGTATATACATAACTGCTTGAAGTGGTTCAAAAATCAACCTCACATAAAAACACGCAACAGATGGCATCAGATGGAGATGGCAGAGGAAAGCACATTAAAGAAACAACTGACTCCAGCAAATATTAAAAAAAAGTCATTTTTATGTCCACATATATATATTTAGTTATCTAATTAGTAGTATAATTTGTTCTCATTTAGGAAAACTACCTTGGGCTCTCAGCTTGAATTTCTTGCCCTAAATTTTACCGGTAAAGTTATTCCACACTAATAAAAAGAGGTCCTTCTGCTGCAATGTTTTATAGACCTTGCAAAGAGCCTGCTCCATTCATTACATCTTATTTCCGTATTCATGTGCCCTGAACAGAAATCTGGATCGCATTGTCCGTCAGCTCCCTCACGGCTGTGACCATTGCTCTGTTCCTGGCTCCCCTCCTCCTGCTCCATCCCACGGGAAGCACAGCACGGTGCGCAGCACGGAGCAGACATGATCACTCAGAGGTATCCTCCTCCATTTACATTAATAACGCAGGGAGGGTTGGCGGTTCCTTTCTCAGGAGGGGAGGAACACCCTTAGCATAGGGAGTGTTGATGTAACCATGTTTCTGCAAACTGCCTCTCTGATTTCTGGAGCAATGATGTGTCCTATTTACCTCAAGAGTTTATATGCCAACCGCTTTCCTACTTGAGTAAATTATACCATAGTTTGCCACACAAATACCTTAAGCATATTGCTTTTACTCTGAAGTAAATTGGTTTTACCAATTCATATATCACGAAAACATAGAAATGAAGGATGTTCATCTGGGCCCAGAAATGCTTCTATAGGCATTGATTTTGACACCTACAACTTCAGATTTTATACTTTCTTTTCCTTCCTTTCTAGATGGTAGAGATTTGGTGTTGGGCAACTGTATTATAAATAATAATTCTAAAAATTGCGAAAAAATACTGCTATGTAAGAAAGGAAGAACTGATGCCTTAGAATATCTGGACCATTGCTTTTCATAATTTGGCTATGACATTTAATTTACAAAAGGCAAAAACAGAGGGTTGGGATGAGCAAAGTGAAGTTCAAACTTGAAGACACAGAAAAGGATTACAGCCAATTTTTTAAACCGAGGGATCAGTCTCTTCTTAATAGAAGCACATGTTCAACAAAGGTCAATGCAGTTTATCATTTAAGAGTTCTTCTGTACTTTCTGGGATGCTATGTTCCCTCCTGTTAGCTTTTGCAAGTAATGCTTGCTTGCCTGAGAAAGGCATCATCCTTTTCCATTCTGGCAAATCACAGTCAATGTTTATGTGTACCTCCAGGTCCCTCTCAAAAACAGCAATGACAGATATCCAGGGCATGAAAATGTTAGTGACAAGACTTAAATTTTGTGATACCAGTGTCCCTTTGGTATCACTGGCCATCACTCATCAAGCTTGTCCTCTGCTCACTTGCATAAAGAGAAAGAATTGTCTATCAATTAGACTCAAAATCTTAACTATCAAGATGCAAAAGGTCTAGGCAATATCTAAAAGCCCATACTTGTATACATACATAGCTTTTTTTCTGAAGGACACATAGCATTTTAGCACAAACGTTAAACACAGGACTAGGACAAATTTTCCCAGGAATTAGTCCAAGTCTGTGCCATGAACTTTCCAGGTATTTAACAATCATCACAACCTTGTCATCTCTGCTCCAGGGTAAAGGCACATCTCTTTATCTCCCCTTTTTCAGGTCCAGCACAGCATATTGCACATTTCAGCAGCTCTCCATGGCACACTTTACCCTTTATTATAACTCACTTCAGAAATTCTGATAACTCATGCATTACTGCTAATGCTCAAAATTCTGCTCACACTAAGGCAGTATTTATTCCCGAGCTGGAGGTACAGCTGCAGCATCTGTAGCTGTCTGTACATCATAGAATCATTAAGGTTGGAAAAGACCTCTAAGATCATCAAGTCCAACTGTCAACCCAACACCACCATGCCCCCTAAACCATGTTCTGAAGTGGCACGTCTACATGTTTTTTGAACACCTCCAGTTACGGTGACTCTACCACTTCCCTGGGCAGCCTGTCCCAATGCTTGACCACTCTCTCGGTGAAGAAATTTTTCCTAATATCAAGTCTAAAACTCCCCTGGCACAACTCGAGGCCATTTCCTCTTGTCCTATCACTAGTTACTTGGCAGAAGAGACCAACACCCACCTCGCCACAACTCCCTGTCAGGTAGTTGTAGAGAGCAATAAGGTCTTCCCTCAGCCACCCCTTCTTCAGACTTCCAGCAGACACACACCTACCTAAATTTCAACACTGTGTAATCTGCCAGGTGTCCTGGAGGAGGTCTATAGCTTAAAGTACAATTTTGTAGCTATTAATATCCAGGTTAATTAAATTAATTCTGGCTCACATACAACTGCACATGCTGCAATCCCAGTCTCAATCACAGGACAGAAAATATCACGAATAGCTAAAAAGAAGATTTAGCAGCAAACCCCAAGTTTTTTATGGGCATGCCTGCCTGCACAGGCAAGCACAACTGACCCGGAGGACGGCCAAGACCTGGCCCCACACCGCGTACGGACACGGGCGCCGTGCCGCAGCGCGGCTTCCCCCAGCGCCCC
>NW_010534994.1:352-5981 GCF_000687285.1 Phaethon lepturus | reverse complement strand
GGGGACAAGGCTCCGATCCTGGCAAGGTGCTTCCCCAGACGGAGGGGCTGCACTTGAGGTTTGGGGGTGGGAGTTACTCGCCTGCTCTTCCCGACTGCTTTCAAAAACAAAGAATAAGAAAAAAAAAGAACCCTGACCGTAATTTACCCTAAGGCGTTATGGACCTCTTGTGTGCACCCTAACCAAAAGCAGCGGAGGCTTCCTGGCCCGGGGAACCCCCCAGTGCTGAAAATGATGCCACCGCAACGCATCCTGGCGAGTGGGGGCTTGGGCGCTGACCGATGCTCTGTAGTGACACTAAAGAAATACAGGCAAACTCTGCTTTCCATTGATCTCAGAAAAATGAATGCTGTCTCTAAATTTGACATCTAGCCAATGCCCAGAGTCGATGGCTTCATTGATTCACACCGCAGGGACGGAGGCAGGGGGGAGCTCAGGGAAATGCATTTTTGCCGAGCGAAGGTTTGTCTCTGCTCTCTCCTGTCACTCTCCATCTTCGCCGAGCACCCGGCCTTTCCTTGCATGCAGGTGGTGGATAACTGAGGCTTCAGCATCAGAAGACGGATGGAAGGAAAACTGGCTGGGGTAAAAGCTTGAGTCTGCCTGGATATCTTGGTGGTGTTTGATTTTTCCTCATCATCTGTTTTTTCTCCAGGAAATTGTTGGGGAATGATGGAGTGAGATCTGGTCTGTGTTTCCTCACTGAAGCGCTCGATCCGAGTCCTCACGTTTTGCCCAGTGCAGGGCTTCCAGGATGGTTATTAGCGTTTAGCTGCTGGTGGTGCTGCTGTTTATGTGCAGAGCCATGGTGTGCTCCTATTGCAAACTCCCTGCCCCAAAGCCTTTCTGCTCTAAGTGCTGGTGTGGTGCTGAGCACCCTCCCGGGCTGTTCAAATACCTCTGAAAGTAGAGACGGAGGCACTGGGAATGCTAGACATGAGACATGCCCCAGCTCTGCTGCTGACCCAGGTTGCTAAAACGACCCGAGAGCAGGCAGATCTCCTGACAGGCGTACGCAGTGAGTTCAAGAGGACCCGTCTGCCACTACCGAGACATGATTTGAGATGCGTTATTGATGAATGGAAAAATGGGGAACTGAGATTCCCAGAGAAAAGCTATTACTTTGCCCTGAAAAAGAAGTGCTTGGCAGAGCCAGAGGAGCTGGGAGGCTTCCCGAGCCTGCCTGCCAAACCCCAGCTCCACAAGGCAGATATGGATTGGGTCTGTTTTAACGCCTCATGCTTACATTACACCTAGCCTACAAATGAACAGAAGGCAATAATGACACTTCTCCATGAGAGTTTTCTGCATAATAGGCAGTTTCTGACATCAGCCAGATCGGGGCTAGCCAACATGATGCAGCAACAAGCTTTGGCAGGAGTCCTGTCCCTGGCAAAGCGGCCGATTCTATTTTCATTTGTTTTAGAGACAGTTTCTCACCCACCATATGTGTGCAGCTGGCTCCTGCTCCAGCCCCCGGCGGTCAGCGGGAATCTTTCCATGACTCCAGCACCTCTAAAATAACTACCTTCCCGTTCTCCAGAGGCGGGGGGAACAGCTGGACTAGTGAGTCTATGTTACCGGGGCAAAGTGCCCCCACTATAGGATGACACACATTTTTTACATATATCGACCTTCTGTGAGCTCAGGGGGATCCCATCTACATTGGTGCTGGCCCTTCTCTTTCTGCCCTGTTTCACGTGGCGGGGAGGGAGCAGTCTGCAGGGGCAGAGGGAAGCCAGGCTGCCCCCAGCCCCACCGAGCATCCCCCGGGCTTACCCGCTTTTTAGTGCAGCGGAGGCTGGCGGCAGCACTGGGCAGATTATTCTGGCAGAAAGCGTGCTGATGTGCCACATATATTGAATACATCAACCCTTACTGTCTCACCATGCCTCACACGAACCATTTATGACTTTAGAAACTGCAGACTGGTCTAGTTTTATATTTCGCAAGTCACCTGTAAAATAGGTAAAAAAAATCCACAAAAGTATTACAGGAGCTAGGACTCCTGCAGGGACGCGGCAGCTTGCCCTCATTGTGCTCTGCAGCCTTCCCATCTGCGCTGGGATTGCCATTTGTACCTGGAACTGCTGCTTTCCAGCTTTGCAGTGTGTATTTTAGTTGGGGATGTGCTGATGCGTGTCCCTCCCCAGTTTCCAATGCTACCGAAACCCCCAATAACACCACAAGCCAAGGCTGCCGCTTTGCAGCCCCGCTGACTTCCCGGGGCTCTGAGCGCTGCTCGGGGGCTGCACGCCGGTATTGCAGTGCTGCACAAGTGGGAATTAGTTCCACTTTCTGCTACACATATTTTTATGTGATTAGTCTAATGTGCTGCATTATTATTTACCACATGCAAATCTCTTCAAACTGATTAAAGCTGACATTTCAGCTAAGAGATGAGATCTGGAAAGAAGTAATAAGGAAAATTATTTCACAAGCTTTTGCACTTTAGATTTGCAGGGAGGATCGATTACATTTCAAATTTAAGGCCCAGACTTGACCCTAAATCTCCTTTAAGGAAAAGGAAAGAATTAATTCCTTAATTTGTTATATTTCAGCTTTACAGGCTGGCTCAGCAAAACCCAGGGGAGTTTGCACAAGATGCCGTTGGTTTCGAATGGTGTTTTCGGATACAATGGGAAGGCAGCAGTGAATGCTAGTTTGAAAAATATCATGTTAACACATTTATTATCTTTAAGACCTTGAGAATTATGGCTATCTATATGGCTATAGAATTACTGTGGAAGTCATTGTTTCTGGATCACCAAAGGAAACTTGTTAGCTATCTTTTTGGACATACTTTTCAGCACACAGTTTTTTATTTACTGATTTCTGCTGGTGACCAAACAGTGCTAGGGGCTATACATTTATAAAGCACAATCCCCATTTCAAATAAAAAGTGACAAAAATGGTCAGTTAGCCCCTGGAAAGTATATTTTGCAGGGAGAGAGGGGAAAAAAAGAGAGAGAGTTTTGCAATGACGAGTTCATTCCTACAGCAGCTGTGTGGACGTTGTTATTTTTTGTAAACCAGGTATAGAGAGGTTCAAGACCAAATAAGGGTCTGATTTTCCGAGGTCCAGGTATTTTATAGGGTTGAGTACCTTACAGCCTTCTTCACATGAACGTGTAAATAAGAACCTCTCCATAAAACCTTGCTTACGCTTGCAAAAATGAGATGTTTAGCTCTCCACAAGTAATAGTATTGAAAGCTTTTTCTAGACAGGGGTCAGACCCATTTTATTGTAAGTGCAGATCCATTCACAGTGCAAAAGGATTGAGCTAAAGGACATCTCAGCTCTCAGCTGTTACTCCAGCTCCAGCCTAAATGACTTGACTGAGGCTGAAGTATGAATCGGTGCCAGAAAGCAGGGCTGGAAGTCGCAGTTCCTAGACTCACGTTCAGAGTAAAAGATCAAATTCACAAAATGAGTAAAAAACGTGGAGGGAATGTCTACTTAGATTTGACTCCTTCACTCATCTCAGATTGAAATGAGATTGACTCCATGGGCTAACATTGAAGTCATTCAACCAGACAAGGTCTATCCCTGACAGGCGTTTAAAGTCTTTACTGGAAAAAAATTCCTCCCCAAAATGGGAATAAGAAGATGTTTCCATTATAAAATGATCATGACAACTCAGCTGTTACTTTTTTGCCCTCAGCCTAGAAAGCATTTCTTGCATTCTTGTCTCAGCACACTACCTTAGCAGCGCTTCATGTGCAGCACCATAGTAATTTATCATTACCCAGTCTCCAAATTATTCTAGTGTTGATTAAATTAGTAAATGCAATCACAATCTGAAGCAAGTTAATTGAGAGAATTTATTTGGCCCTGACAGTTTTATGCATGTTTGATTAAGTATTATAAGGTTTGTTTTTGATTTTGCATAATTTAACTTTAAATCCTGCACTGGGGGGGGGGCTATCAACTATTAATGACCAAAATAAACTCTTTTAAGATGCATATATTTATGATTTATTTGTAAACGCAATATCTTCCAGATTTTTTTTGTTCTGTTGCCAAAGTGACAAATATGTTTAAAGTAATATTTTGAGCCATTCGGTTCATGCTATAAATCTTGTGAAATGTATACAATTCATTAAAAGTTTTGAAAGAAGTACAAGTTAGCATTTATATTGCAACAAGTGACATATAAATGTGTATGTTTGTCTTCAAAGCGTGCCATAAAATATATCAGCAGTAGCTGGCCGCTGTGACTAGTACTAATGGCCCACTCTCTGGGCTGATGATAAGTTTCATCACAAATCTTCAACGCTGTCAACACAAAACTGTTCAATCAACAGGAATATGAGTTGTGTCTTTAGTAAAATTAGCACAGGAAAGAAATACAACCCAGAGCGCTGCCGGAGTGTTGTGGGCGGGTTCCCTTCGGGCTGAACTACACACGCTCCTTCAGGATCTTATCTCTTTGAATGTCAAAGCTTCAATTCATGCCTGACCTAAGGACACTTTATTTTTTATGAAGATACACATTCGTTTAAGCAGCACAGGGGTCAAAATATTTCAGGCAGAAAACTGAATAGGGCCATCTTGCTTTTTTTGTCATCCTGACCTAAGAAATTAAAAGGAAGCTGCTGCGTCGCACCCTTGCACACACATGTTTAGGTTGGGAGGTTGCTAAGTGGAGCTGCCTGGGTTTTTCTGGAGGCTAGGAAAGAGCTCCAGGCCTCCTTTCCCACCCTGAGGGGTTCCTGCAGGATGCCAGGAGCCCCATCTTTGCAGCACTTCCATTCAGCAGCATCCCCGTAATTCTCCAAGGCAAAGCTGGAAAGACAAAGTACCTTCATAATTTTGTTGCTCGGGCTGAAATTCTTGTCTCTGGGCTGTGGCTCCAGTCCCAGGCAATGGCAGAGAGAAATAAATGGAACATGGCTCTCCTGTGTATCTCAGTCACTGAACAGATGTTCCCAGTTTCATGCTATTGGGAAAATGTATTGGCTTCACACCTCCCTTCTCCCTCCCACCAGAAGGTGTGTGGGAGATACAGAAATGGCAATTTGCTAGGAGCACACCACCGCGTATCGCCTCGGCTATAATTTCCCCCTGATATACGCCCTGCACCTCAGGCCCTTCATTGTATTTGCAGAATAAAACTGCTCTGCAGGGCAGGCGCTACCGCAGGCGAACGGGGAGGAACCAAACCAGAGCGTGCATCAGTGAGGCAGTTGGGACGCCGAGAGGTATTTGGCCTGGTGCCTCAACTGCCTGTGCAGTGCAGCAGGGCTGAGTATTGGCAGATGGCTTGAGTTACTATTATTTAACGTTTTTCCACCATGGTAGTGCCTAGATGGCAAGTGTGGCAGGGAGCCAATGAAAAAGTTCTCTATTCTTTCCATTACGGAAATTAATTCCTAATTAAATCTAAGAGACATCAGCAGGGAGGAGGTTTCTTTTCCGTATTTTTATGTATCACTTTTCAATTTTCCTTCACCTGTTTTAGAAACTTTTTGGAGCCTTCTGGCCTCCCCAGGTGTCTGCATCTCCTACATTTGTGATTTTACCACCTTGCTCTTCTGAAAGTGCTTGAGCTCCCTCAGCAGGATGAAGCCCTGGGAGAAGCAGGGTCCCTCCCAGGAGCACGGGCTCCCAAAGCACAACTGCCGG
>NW_010534994.1:0-323 GCF_000687285.1 Phaethon lepturus | reverse complement strand
ATGGACCCCACAGGCGTTATCTGCCTGGCCACAAAACCGCTCTCGGGGTCATGAAAGGCCCAACTGATGAGTGACTTGGAGAAATCTTCGCCACGCTCTTGCGTCGGGCAATGGTGTATGCTCTGCAGGTGATTCTTTCACCGGGGAGGTTCCGGCACCCTCACGACTAGGTCCAGCCCTAGGCCACAGGGTCTGTGCAGCTAAAACCAGAGTGTGTGGTGACGAACTGAGCCGGATCCACGATCCCCTCAGCGGTGTTTGTTGCCGGCCCGGTTTACGTTGGAAACGACCTTCCAGGCTCCATCTGCCTCTGCAAAGCCTGT
>NW_010534993.1:718-9996 GCF_000687285.1 Phaethon lepturus | reverse complement strand
CCCTCTGGCCGGGACCGAGACAAGCCCGCTTGCAGCGCGCCCCCGACCACACAAAGCTCGCCTCCCAGCCGCCGGCCAGCCAGCCGCCTGCGTTTCCGTGCTCTGGCGGGGTCGCCGGAGGATCCAAAAATCCAGCAACTCGGCATACTTCCCTATCCCCGTCCGCAGCCGGGAACTGGGGATATCGAGAAAGAGAACGTCACGGGACTCAGAAGTACCCACATCGCAGCTATGAAGCTTGGGCCAAATAATTTGAGATAATAAGGCAGATATTTTCTCATAAAAATGTCAGCATGTTTCCTCCGTTCATCCTTACTCACAGTCAGCACTTGAAATGGCTGGATACAGTCGTTGAAACTACTGTATGGCTGGAGTATGGGCTCAATTTCTTAATTTCTATATTGCGCTGCTACCTCCAAGGGATTTAACTTGCTGAGTGTTAAGTGTAATTTGGAAGAATGTAAGAAGAGGTCACAGTCCAGCTCTGGCTCATTCTATTATTTTTCAACACGGTGCACATTTGCCAAGGGGAGGGCAGGTTCCCTCGTGGAAACCCCCAGGAGGTACACGAGGGGCTCCTTCATGCAGGAAACACACTGAGGTGGGGAATCAGTCAAGACACACAGCCCCACGCGTCAGGACACCTCCAGCCAACTCTGCGTGATCTGCAGAGGACTGCTGCCAAGTACCAGCTGAGTCAGTCTCAACACCACTCAAGTATAAGAATTTTAATTTGCCTGTTGCAGTTTCCCAGTGCTGGAAGCTGCCAGCTCAAGTGCTCAATATGATCCAAATTTGGATGGAGAAGCCAGGATATGCAGAGATGCAGCTTGAATTTTTCATTTTTCTTTCCACCTGTCAGTGATGAAATTCCATTTTTAGCCGTGTGACAGGGCTGATCCAAGCACATCCGTTTCAAAAAAAAATCAGACAGAACTTAGAGAGCTTATTTTCAATGCCTAGTCAAACATGATTTTTAACATACACCTTTAGCTTTGTGCTAAACTATGACCAGTGAACCATTCCCTGTTCTTAAGCAAAAAAGAGACAGAAAACAGGAGATCCTCTGCATACCACACAAGCTTAAAGCCATCCTCTCACAAAAAATTTAAATATACTTGGCCATAACAAGCTAGAAAACAAGTAGACACTGTCACTAGCACCCTTCAATTTTAATACCAAGCTTGACAGTGTTAAGAAGAACAAAACACTGTAGTTTATTTGTAGCTGATGACTACTTCAATCATCATCAACCAAAATATGACCTTTTAAAAACATCAGGCTCGGACAACTCCCCAGCAAGGGTCCTGGAAGAACAGTGTTTACTATGTTCACTTCGCATCAGTAAATCAAAACACCCCAACGGACCAGAAGGGCACTTATGCCAGTATTGAAGCAGGACACACAGAACAACCAGATTATTTATAGGCAGAGCTGCCCGAGTTACCCAGGGCAAAATAAGAGAAAAGCCAGCAGGGCAGGAATGGACAGAGCAGGCAGGTTTTGCATTTACCTAATTTTTTGAGGTAAGATGATAGATTTGTTTGATTAAGAAAACCTAAGCAGCAAGCCTCAAGAACTAGTTGTCAGAGGGGAGTTGTATTTGAGCAGAGGTACTTAGAGAGCTGCCCTGGGACCATTACCAGGTTAAAGACTATTCAACATTTTCCTCAAAGATGTGGAAGCATGTATAAACTCACCACTAATTATATTCATGGACAACACAAAAGCTGGCACTATGGTGACCAAAAGAACTGGGCCATCACATAAGAGTTCTGGAACAGTTGATAAAGCACACAGTTTAAAAATTGGGGTTTTTTATAGTCAAATCTCAGGTTATACATCCAGGAAAAGAATACAAAGCTGCACCTTGAACACTGGGAAAACAGCAGACTGAAGAACTATCGACTCTGAAAAGGCATCAAGGTCATAAGAGACAAGGAGTTGAACACGAGAACCCAAGTTAACACTGTGACAAAATGTGACGTGCATCTTGGAAGCACAATCAATAGTGTACAAAGAAGAAGAGGCTATTTTACCTGTATACAGATCACAAAAAAAAAAACGTAACAGGGGTTTATCTCCTTCTTAAAAAAGTAGATTACAAATTTGTAAAGGGACTAAAGAAGACAGGCATAACACAAGATCTTAGGACAGCAATCCATACATTTCATCAAAAAATAGTGAGTGGTTTCTTTTTAGTCTTAAATGCATTCCCAAAAAGAAAATACAAGATACTACTGACCTCTTTGCAGAATCATCCCCTTTCCTTTTCCTGTAAGTGTAAGCTGAAGTCAAATTCTCATCACAAGACAGACATGCACTTTCAACAGACAGATTGCTAGCTACTGAAATATACTATCAAATGAAGACATTGATTACATTTTTTGCCTTTTTCAAGAGTCAATGCCTTTCTCTAACATGAAAATGTAACCTTCACAGGAGGTCAGACTAGGTGAAGGGTATTACGCTCTCTTACCTTAACTGCTAAAATAAAGCAGGAAGAAAGGGTCACTTCACTGGATGTCTAGTCTCAGCTGATAAAGGGCTTTTATGTAGTCTCTGCCTTAATATTGAGCAATGCAAAATTTTAGACAACTGATAATCAATCCCCTCAGCACACTTTCTAGAACACCATCTTCCTCAGTATGCTAGCAACCCAATGACCTATAACAGGTTTCTTCTCAGCCAGATTTCCAGAAATCATCCTGCTAGAGCCATTAGGTATGTCTGATACAGAATCAAAAGCCTGAGACAAGCAATAGCTAACAAATATTAGGCCTCTGTAACCTATATACTAGAAAGTCTTCAAAACCTTCCCCACCAAAAAAGCCTTAGAACTTCCTGCCATAAATTGCCAGTAAAAGTCTATGTTCGTCATCCTTCATGACAATGAGGGACAACACAATACAATTTTACAGTAGCAGTTTATCATTGGAACTTATGAATTACAAACCAGTTTCTATATTCACTATTTTTTCCCTAGCTCCTTTTAAAGTAATAGTAGCAATACTGCAAAGATAGTTTTGGATATCTTGTTCTAAGTCACAAAGACTTGCTCGTATCATTTCCTCTGTTACTAAAAATCTTTTAATAAATTATTCCCTTTCATGTCACCATGGCCCATTAGTACCTACATGCAAAGAAAGAATACGGCACATGAAAGCTTTCATCAGGACAAACAAACCTCAGATTGATATGAAAAATAATTTCAATGTTTATCTATCAAAATACATCATTATTTGAAATGTATCACCTGCTACTGACATCATTAAGCAGCTATTAAATTGCTAATCTTGTTGCTGCTTCTCCTTTCAATGTTTAAGGACATTATTAATCAACCTACTGTAAATCCTGAAAATAAAGCAGTCCACTTCTAGAAGCTGCTCTCTGTGTTTACAGACTTTTCTTCCTACAGAGCCTCAACCAAGTCATCATGGAGCGTACCACTTACAGAAATAACTTGGTTAGTAATTTTCTGAAGATATCTGCAGCAAAACCATACCAGAGACAGACAATTCAGCATGCACGCTTGGGGAGAAAAAAAGAGGAGAAAGGATCCTAAGGTTTATGATTACTATTCTGTCAACTACAGGTTATGGTGGAAATTAAGCACTGTCATGATCTTCAGCTTTAGACAATGAGATATATATTTAGAATAACTATATATATCCTAAATGACCACATACCAAGCGCTAAGGCAGCATGACTAGTTGTGAAATTCATCATGTCACCAAAGTTGCTACAGTTCTGTAATTCTAAGTTTTCCAACCAAAGGCTTAAAAAACAGATACTGCTTACCACCTACATTCTGTGGCTGCATTTTTAGAAGATTATTTCCCTTAGAGCTCTTCCTATGAGAAGAAGGTGCCAGTCTGGGCTTTCACTGAAATAATAATATTAGTTTAAAAGTTCGCTTTGAAAAAAAGCATATCATCCAACCTGTTACTCCCCAGAAACTTAAAAGTGAAGAGAGAATACACAAACAATTTCTTGTGCCAAACAGTGAATAATGAAGCTTTTAGTAAGACACATGCACACATTCTGGAAGCAGAAAAGCTTTCAAAAGTGTTTTTTTTAAAAAGATGCTTTGTCTTCCCTTTTAAGAGCCATAACTTAAATAATAAATGGCTGCACAGTTGTTAAATGCCAACCCTTTTCTCTCACTTTTCAATGTATGTACACATGGGCCTTCATTAAACAGATTCTGCTTAAAAAAAGACGCTTATCACTTCATACTAACTTGAAAGAACAGAGTTAATCATCTAAAGAATTTTCAAACTAGAGTAAATGACTATGGCCTATTATTTATCATAATGGGCATGTGAATAGTTCTCCAGTATGTGCTTACAGCTACATACATACAAACGTGTTTGCAGGATTGGACCACGGAGAGAACATGCTAACTGGTGAAACCAGATGTAGTAACAACAGAGACAGGTTCTAACACTGAGGGAGCCACAGCATGAATCCCCACAGCATTCAGAACCCTTTGACCCTGCCACCATGCAAAATAAATGGGAGAAATTAGAGCAGCAGTGAAAGGTTTTTATGAACTGCATCTCGTACTTTTTCAATACAAATTATTAGCACTGCACACATTTGCGATCCTAAAACCAGCAAGAGCCTTTTGGCACCATTTCAACCTTTTGTCCTCAGCGGCCTGATTTCACAGGTTCAAATGTGTCACATGTTCAATCTTGCAAAATCTACCATAGATTAGAAATGTGTCTTTTTTCAATAAAAGCCAGTGCTGTTGGACAAGGTATAAGACTTAAAAATACAATATATTCAAATAAAAACATTTTATGTATTAGGAAAAAAGCTGGAATCATATATACAAATTGATAGTACTTAGGGCTTTCCATTAATGAAACAAATTATTTTTCACACAAGAAACATTAATAGCTCTCAAGTCCCAAGGCAATTATACAATGAGTCATTTTTAGACAGAATATGTTACACAATACTGGAATTGAACAATGATAGTCTCTCAAGCAAATCAGTATTTAGATACATATTGTATGTATTTTTATGCTTTCCTGGATAGCCTAGTGAACCATTAGGAAGTTTTGACACTAAGAGGTTCTACTGGATCAAACAACACAAGTATTCTGTTAAACTAATTATTAAATGCTTAAATGTCCAATAGCAAACACAGCATTTAATTTTAACACTTGATCCCCACTGGATCAAGCCAATTACTAAAAAGAACTTTAACTAGTTATCTGCCTGCTCCTTTCCAAAAGGAGTTTCTGTAGCACCATTAGATGAGGCTCAGCGTTGAGAAAGGAACAGACCACCTGAAGCACGAAGCTTATAGTCCCGTGGCAGGGCAGACCATGGAAGAGTCCTTGACTACCAAAACCACATACCGTTCCCACTCTTCTCTCTAACCGACATTTAATTACTTGCCAAGCAGCTTTAAATTTATTTTTACTCCCTTTTTTAAAAATTCCACACCCCCCCCATGGAGAAGACTTGTGAGTAATAATTTGAAATCACAGTGCTAAGTTAAGAATACTCTTACAGACATCACATCAATTTATCATTCTAGTATACGTAAAGAAATAATATGGTAACTAGGTTGTGGAAAACAAAGGATATTTACACTACTTCACGAAATGAACTAGCTTTCACATGATCAACAGAACAAGAAAATGTGAAATCGGTGTTGATACATGATTGCAAAAATAAAATCCTACACATACAAGGAATATAAGCATACTTTGACTGATCAGAGAGCAGTTGCTTAGGACAGACAGAATTAAATAATTGTGCACTCATTCACTGAAGTCATCAGTTTCACAAGCAGTAAGCATTGCATGCATCTGTTCAGTCTAAATGTAAACCAGCCACATGGCTGTAAACTTTAGCCAAGAAAAGAAGTTACTATGACTCTCTCCCGTCTTGCTATTTCCTAATCTCGTTTCTCATCAGCTTGTCTGAAGTTATTTGAGTTTCCACATGCAAGAGTTACACCACCACTTATTCCTTAAAGGCTTCAGAAGGCAGGGAAGGAGGTAGAGACACAGAAGGAGAAAGAAACATTCTTCAGAGGCAAGTTCTTAAACAGAACCAGTAAGTACTGGCCACAGTCATGGTTTAAGCACTATTTAATCCTTGTTACCCCCATAAATCCCACTTCCTTACCAGGGTGGGGCAAGAGAGACTAACTGATAAGATGTTATTTATGTCTCAAAGAACACTGTCATACTGCAGACAGATCTGCCACAGTCACCCTTGATCAAAGTAAAGCAAAACAGTATTTCCCTCTATTAATTTCTTTGCTTTTTCACTGCAGCTGTTTTATGAAACTATAGAAAATTTGACTTAAGCACAAAAAAATCTAAAGGAAGAGCAAGTTTTAAGAAGTATACAGCAAAAACTAGTTACAATTTAAATGAATATGAATGGCAGTTTGGACATTTTACACCCATAAATGTGAACCAAAGAATTCAGAGAAAAGCGATGAAGTAAAAAGAAGAAAAATGCTCACAAGGTACAAAGTAAATTTGTGGAACACGACTTCCTATAAACACAATAAAGTCTTGATCATCATCTCTAGTTTGTACATGTGTTTGGATTAGTATTTATACACTTGCTTGGAAAATAATGCAGAAACATCATTCAGGGTCATCTCAGAGGAACTTAAATATTATTGTAAATACTTCTAGAACACAGTAATAGCAGCCATGATCTCCCTAACTGTTGGCCTGAGGAACACCCATATATAATTAGCTACACCCTGGCATGCAGCTTTCAAGTCATTGACTTAGAATTATGCTATAGTTCTCTTGTACTTGTGTCAATACAAGGAGATGACAGATTACTGAAAGATAAATCCTTTTATTTAGAGCAATCAAATTTTAATCTATTTGTCCAACCAAACTACACTGTGCTAATAAACATGTACATCAATCATCACATCAAAAGGAATCTGTAGCAAGAAGGAAGAGATGCCATCCTTGTATATGTGGCACTGCAAAAACATCACCACTCCCACCTATTAGTGCAGGTTTACTATGTACAAACCTACTGGGGAGGAGGCAGCTTGCACATACATTTCACAGCCTTGGTCAACTCATCATGTCTGGAAACAGCTCTATCCTGAGCTATCCTCTGGGATACCAGTCGAGTGAACGCCCAGGTCCATATCTTGTATTATTTGTAATAGTAAAATGCGAGCAGAATTAGTAAAACCACATAAGACAACTTCACTTCAAAACACAGTGATAACCTCCGCAGATTATTCTGGATTTCACATATTTTATTGCAAGTGCGTGACAAGTACCCATTTTGGCCAGAACTTGCAGGTTTATGCTTGCCTTCTTTTTAACATTTAAACGCACATACACGTCAATCTATTGGAATACTCAGGAGTAGGCACCTTCCACAAATATACTGCATGAAAGGATGCAGCAGATACAATCATCTTACTTTAGTCTCTGTTTTGCTTAAAGTGCTGATGAACCCTGATTTCCCATGGCTGGGTCTCTTCACGAGGATATCAGTATCCCTTCCTTCCTCTGAATCTTGCCCTGGTATCCAACTGAAAAATTGAAGTCAATATGTTAAAACCAGACATGTTGCAAAAGGAATATTTTAGAGTGCTTGTGCTACTTTGGCACTTTTTAACGTCAGCAGAAAGCAGACAACAAAGCAGAAGTCACCATAAAGAAAATTAGTGATGTAGCCAACAAGTCATAGGGTTCTTCCAGCGAAGCAGATGTTGTATTATCTTAAATCTCACACAAAATTAAAATTATGGGATAAGCATCCTGTGCATTCTGAAATAAACAGTGTAACAACACAAATGGCAGAACAGCATAGCAGGATGGCAAAGAGGACACGAAAACAAGGTAGTGTAAATCTACGTAGATCCATTTTTCCAAACTTAATTGACAAGTTGAAGGAGGAAAATACAGACTGGGTTGAATTGGGAGTCACTGCAAATGTCAGTGAGGACAGTGATAACTTAAATACAAGTGTCAGGGGGGGTGGAATAAATCAGTAAAAACTGAAATAATACTCAAGCTTGTAAAATTTGCAAGTTTCTTCTTGGCAGTTACAAAAAAGCATTTAATGGAAGGAAAAAAATGGCAGTAAAGCTAAAATAACAGCTACTGTGCAGGACTTACTGAAACCAAATTGCAAGTTCTTTGCCAATGCAGCAGAAAATCATACCTTGATCTTGGGAGAATTCTTCTGAATTTAGATAGCCAGTCTTGAAGATGGCAGTTACAGATTGCAATTCAGCCATATTCAGATATTAGATCAAGGACCTATCTTTTACCTCCCTTAACTAACCCTCTTTCAGGAGTCAGAACTGCAGCAAAATTTGTAAAGAGCTAAACTGCAAAATGGTACAGCTTGTCCAATAATCAAGCAGCTTCCCCTTTAAAGCTTGTTCCTACTTTAATATCTAAAGTGTACTAAAGCTTACTCCTCTGATGAGAGATTATATTTCCTTACAAAGAAAACAGCATCTAGGAAAAATCCCTAATGATTTTAGCACATTGTAAATTATATTTGCATTTAGCATCTAACTTCTTTTTAAATACTCTTTAAGCCTCACTGTTATACCAAGTAGGAAATCTGGCAGAGCACACTTATTGAAATATACAAAGTTAACAGGACAAGAAAAATGCCATTCTTCAGCCTTAGAAATTGGAGCAGTTAAATACAATCATATAAGAACCCAGCCTACTCCCGCATGAAACATAGTTTTATGAGGCTCCCTTAACAATCTACAGATACAGGCCCATCATCTGGAGGTACCTGTATTGCTACTTCAGCGTCAGATAGATATTTCAAGGATTAAATACACAGCACTTTTTCCTGTCCACAGAAATAATCATTTGTCACTAAGGATTAATACAGTTCATATAGGAGAAGTACAAAAAGCTTCTATGACTTAAGCAAAAATACAGAAGGGAAGAAAAATTTTAGGCATGGTTTCAGCTGCATATTTTTCATTATGTATCATATCTACTAAAAATGAAAACGAGTCCTGTCCTACTCATGGTCAGAAAGTTTTAATACCATCTTGGATACAGCTTATCTGTTTCTAAGTGTTGTAGAAACACAAGCAAGATGTTTCTAGACAAGGCGCTCCTACCAAAATCAAGGAAACTTTATCTAATTACATTTTTTCAACTTGCTTCCATACTTGATAGCTCACTATATAGAAAAAACAATGCTCTTTATCATGAATTCAAGCCCTTCAAGAAAATTAAGGGACATAAAAGCCTTCTTCAACAGTGGAAATCTCTTTC
>NW_010534993.1:0-695 GCF_000687285.1 Phaethon lepturus | reverse complement strand
AGGACATTCTTTTCACTTAAATGTTCTTTGTTCATAGACAAAAATTAGCTTGTCAAACCTTACCTTACAACTACCTAATCTACTAATATTGCTTAAAGCAAAGCTTTACTGAAAAAACAGTGAAAATCCCCGCCTCATTTATGTGCCACATGCTAAGCCTATTTCAATTTAAATACGCTTTTTTACCACTTTGTTCACACTCTATGACTTTTTCTTGATGAGAATAATGTGCAACATCCATATTTTAAATGGAATTCAAAGGCAAGACCTCTTCTCCTTAACACCAGTTTTACTGAATTAATGTGATTAAATGGTTTTCTTCAGAAAGCAGGGAAAAGGACAAAAAACAACCAGGCTGCTAGCAGAAAAAAAACACACTTACCATTGATCTTTTGCATGCAAAAAATGTCATTTGCAAACTCCTACAGTGTCCTTCCCTTAAACATTGTTTAGGGCTTTTGTTTTCCTGTCAGGCAAAAAATAAAGCATTGAAAACTTAATAGATTTCCGCAGCTTACCAAAGAGACAGCAAAATACTTCAGACAAGGTTTACTCGGGATTTTGCAACGGTAGGGTGACTTGCGCTTTCTTCTGAAGTTCTCATTTTTTAACCTGCTTCAAACGCTAATTAAGAGGCTCGAATGAGACGAAGCGACAGCTCCTCCCTCCCACGGGCCCCTTCGCGCCCGCCGGCC
>NW_010534992.1:0-1358 GCF_000687285.1 Phaethon lepturus | reverse complement strand
TTTATGGCTGTGGCCAGACTGAGCTCTAGCTCTATTCGTTTTCTTCTCGTTACCCAGGAGGTAATGGCACTGTTTGCTCTTCACAACAGAGATGCACCCTGGTACATTGTGCCTCCAAGAACAAGGCACAAAATAGAAGCTGGTAGAGCATAATGAGTGGCATTTTCATGGCATAATGGGTTTCAGCCATCATTTCAATAATCACAGAGCTGTCATGTCAGTAATTGCAGAGGAATAAGGTTTGAGGCTGAAAAATCTGCTCTCTTCCACTTGTCAAGCTAGGTTCAAATGACTGCTTGCACCCCATCAGTGCTGCTGGTAGGAAAACTGGTGCTTTCCCAAATGTGGCTTTCAAGTAAAGTTAGGATTTCATATGAGTCCACAAGCATGGTGTGATTTTGCCACAAAACGCACTTTACTTTCATAAGAGACTCTTTTTTGAATCAGGGTCTTTGTCTAACGCTGCTCAGGAGCGGTCCACAAAGGCACATGGTCTAAAAGGGAATCTCACTGAGAATTTGCTAAAGTTGAGAGATCCAGAACCAAACCCAGTCTAGCATTATAGACTTCAGTTCTCCTCTTCCTGCTTATACAGGGAATCCACTTGTAAGTGCACATGAAAGGATTTTTTGATCTCCAGCTACCAAATTTTAGTTCTTTAGCTCATGCTCTAAAGTTTTAGATATGGCAACATCCATTTCTATCCCTGGACTGACATTCATACCTTTCTCCAGGGCCTGTGTTTCCTTAACCAGTTTAGGTATTGGATCTGAAGCCAACAGAGAAGACATGAGCTTCACCCTGCTGCTGTTCCTCAGGTGGGAAACAAGCATGACCCAGAGAGGGACAGACCAGCTTCAGCCTTCTAAGGGGCCTCAGAGAATAATGTCCAACTGCATACAGGGTAACCATGCACTGAAGATGAATAGCTGAGTAGCTAAACCCCAACTGCTTCTCTCTGAACCTTCAAAGAATCATAGAATCATTTAGCTTGGAAAAGACCCTTAAGATCGAGTCCAACAGTAAACCTAACACTGCAAAGTCCACTACTAAACCATGTCCCTAAGCACCATGTCTACACATCTTTTAAGCTTCTTTCAGGCTCTGGGGATGCTCTTGCTTCCTTTGTTCCTCCCTGCTGCCTTCTCCCAGCCATTTATAACCCCATCCTCATATTGTGGCAAGGGCTGTTCCCCTCATTCCTCCTCCATCTTTCAGACCCTGTGGGAGTAGCCAGAGTTATTGAGTTGAGAATCACAGTGACACTTTTCAGTCAGGAGGAAGAGTGCCAGGAGGTGCTTTCAGTTGTCTTACAGCAACCATAGTGGTGATGACATACAGCATTATATAGCAATTAA
>NW_010534991.1:7627-12189 GCF_000687285.1 Phaethon lepturus | reverse complement strand
TGGGTCACGACAACCCCATGCAATGCTACAGACTGGAAAAGGACCTGGGAATGCTGGTTGACAGCTGGCTGAACATGAGCCAGCAGTGTGCCCGGGTGGCCAAGAAGGCCAACAGCGTCCTGGCCTGTATCAGAAATAGTGTGGCCAGCAGGAGTAGGGAAGTGATTGTGCCCCTGTACTTGGCACTGGTGAGGCTGCACCTCGAAACCCATGTTCAGTTTTGGGCCCCCCACTACAAGAAGGACATTGAGTTGCTGGAGCGTGTCCAGAGAAGGGCAACGAAGCTGGTGAAGGGTCTGGAGAACAAGTCTTATGAGGAGTGGCTGAGGGAACTGGGGTTGTTGAGTCTGGAGAAGAGGAGGCTGAGGGGAGACCTTATCGCTCTCTACAACTACCTGAGAGGAGGTTGTGGCGAGGTGGGTGTTGGTCTCTTCTCCCAAGTAAGTAGCAATAGAATGAGAGGAAACGGCCTCAAGTTGCACCAGGGGAGGTTTAGATTAGATATTAGGAAAAATTTCTTTACTGAAAGTGTGGTCAGGCACTGGAACAGGCTGCCCAGTGAGGTGTTGGAGTCACCATGGCTGGAAGTATTCAAAAAACTTTGGCACTTTGGGACATGGTTTAGTGGGCGTGGTGGTGTTGGGTTGATGGTTGGACTTGGTGATCTTAGAGGTCTTTTCCAACTTTAATGATTCTGTGATTCTATATGATATGCCCTTCTTACCATTCTCTAAATGTGTATTACAAAGTCCCTGATGTGTTGTCTGAACAGTATCCACTTTCACAGAACCTCATCTAATGACTTTTAAAGCCAGATACTGCAAAAGCTCGTGTCTGTAACTGGGCTATTTTAAACTACTTCATTAAGGCTCAGAAGCAAGACAAGTTCCTATTACAAATATTAACCAACCAGTATCTCCCAATTAAACCAGCTGAGGGTAAGAAACCCAAACCAAACCAAAAACAAAACCAACAAAAAAAGCCACAGAAGAACCAAACTCCAAAAACAACCCAAAAATACTGCATTATCTCCCGACTCTTTGTCATTTTTACTTAAGGGATCTCATCTGATATCATTGCTCAGTACTTCAGGAAATCTGGCTATTTAAGCCTCTATATATGAATCTCCCCATGCTGAAATATATCCCTATAAAGACACTGGTGGTGGAGAGAAAGGCTGATTTCCGTAGAGGAACATTATTATCCCTTACTCTAAGATAACAGAGATGTCTCTAACCTAACAGTACATACAAGGCAGCACAATTATACTGGAACCTGAGGGAGGCAGAGCTCCCTTTGCTTTGGTAGCCCAGCACCCAGGCAGAGGACTTGCAAACTCCAAGGCAGAGGGGACTGAGGGGCGACCGCCTGTTTTTTTTTCTTATGAGCACCCAGAAGTCGTTTTATTCGATGTGCAATCAATGCTTGAGGAAAGTTGGAATAGATGGAGGAAATATTAATGGCAAGGCTGTATTTCAGCACCTGCACTTGTTTTACTTCATGTGCATTTTACTTGGCAAGATGTTGTTATGGCGTGAGAAAGTCCATAAGAACCTAAAGCCATGCAAGGTCAGAAAAGGGAAAACAGAGAGCGTAATTTTTGAGTTGGAGACAGTAAGCAGTCTAGAGGATGAACATGAAAAATACTGACAGGGAAAGGTGGTGGTGGTGGTGGTAACACAGGAGGGCTCAGGAGATGGAAACTTCAGCATCAAGGATCAGCCCTCATCCAAGGAGCAATGGAAGGTGATGTCCCTGCCCTACTGGCCTTGCCAGTAAACACTGTTTGAATGTTTCATTGGTGTAGTGAGTGGATTAATGCTCAGCCTGTTAGCCAACTCATTTTATTGAGTGCATTAGCCTATAAGTAATGCTATACTTTTTTCATTTATGCGTGTCCTGTTTACAGCTCTTTGTACACAGAAGTGACCCAGAGAACAAAGGTTATGACACATGTAAGAAAGCCACATAAAAGTATAGTGAGAAAGAGACAAAAATATGCTAAACTAATAAATAACACATTCTGGCTTTCATACTAATCACCAGATTTAATCAGATAACAATTACTTAGCTCCATATTTTCTACCTGGCATAATATTGGATCAATAATAGATGGATATTGGACACCTGTTCTCAAAATCTCTTAAGATCATCTTAAATACTCAGGTCAACAGGATCCTTAGCTGGTTGCTAATACTGACAACCATAGTTCTTTGATGCAGAGCTTTAATTGAATTAGATGCTCCTGCAGTCACTGATTCATCATCCTAGCATTCAGTTCAGCTCTGCTGAAAAATCTGCAACATTTCCAGTCCTTCAGAGGTGGCCTTACTGGGAAGATGATTTCTTCCATCCCAGAAGCTATTAAATATACAAACAGCTTGGCACTGAGTCATTTTTATGTGATTGCCAGAACACTAGTCTGAGTTAGGGCTGTATTTACGTAAATCAGTGTGGTAATGGTCTTCCCTTTTTTTTAAGTTAAAAAAAGAGAGAGAGGGAGGGAAGGAAAGAGAGAAGTTGAAAAAGAATAGGAGCTGCAGTGACATTCAATGGAGTAATTTTGTGTTACTACAAATCAGTGTCTAACCACTAATGACAAGCTATGGATATATATATAAAAACAGCCTTAATAAAAAAGCCTTATTCCAATTCACAGAAAAAGCAGCCAATGCCCGGGTTGTAATGCTACTAATTCAATCATAAAAGCTTTAAGCCTTAATTTGTAATGTTGGACTCATTACTCAAAAGTGCCCTACTCTTCCTATTGTCTTATGATTGTGTTTCTGGGGTAGCTTTCAGGTTTGGTCACACCATGGTCAAGTCCTACAAAGATGTCCCAAAGATTAAACGGAGAGTGGCATTTTCTCTCCTTTCTTCACCTATGCTAAAAAAAAATCCCAGATTGGTCTTGCTCTCGCTTCTTTTTCAAAGCCAGATAGTCTCCAGCAATCCCACCTGGGAACAATAAAATCCCAGACACCAAACTCCCCATTTAGGTATCTGAAAGCATCTGCGCTGGGCGCTGAGCCATTTCCAAGTCTGGCCCACCACCAATGGCAGGGCTATTCATGCCAATGTGATTCACAACAATAAACGTTTCTGAAGTGCTTCTCATTAAATTATCGGCACAAGCTGATGGTAATCCCTCCATGACGTGGAACAAGCCTTTGCAATGCCGGGGAGCCTGCTAAGTGCTGTGCAGAGGAACACACAGGCTCAGGCAGACAAATTTCCGTGGCAAACTCTGTGCCTTGTGTTTCCTGCAACAAGACTCGGCGGCAGCTTGTGAGAAGCATGAGCCCAGTGGCCAAGGTGCAGGATGGTTCCTCTGAATTTGTGCCTAAAATCTGCCCCTTCTCTGCAGGTTTTTGTATGAAAATGAAAAAAAAGCTCCCGCAAATCTTAGCCTCCCAAATCCCCCTGCTTTTGGCAGTTTCACTGAAAACAAACAAGGAAGACACAATTTGCCAAAGGCTTGCGGAAATGCAGCGGGGGAATGCCTGCCTCCTGCGGCATGCTTTAGCCCTCTGCACTAAATCAAGCCATACTTCAAGATCGTGCTATAGAGGTAAATGCTCTGTCTCATAGCATCTTTAGAGGGATGTGTGTGTATATATATATACACATGAAAACCTCTGAGTTCCTTGACTGCAAGGAGCTTTATAGCTAGCAAGTATGTTACTATTATATACTGCATGCCATGCCAGGATACCAGAGTTTGAAGTATTGCTACCAGCATCATCTACCCTAACATATTGGCCCTTAATCTGGTTCCCCTGTGAGGAGCCCTACTATCACATCCACATGTAATCAGACCTGTGCAGCTGCCTACATGTTCTTTTTAATTGGATTGAAGTTAATCACAGTAGGATTAATTTGAAGAGATCAAGGAAACAGAGTGATTTTTGGTGGAAAGCAGATGGTTTCTTCTGGATGGAATAAAGCTCTGAAAGCAATACGAGGTGTTTAACTTCTCAGGTTTACCGAGATTAAAAGCTCACGGATTCTGTAACTTAACTATAGTATATTTAATCACATTTATGCCATGTAAATGCATAACCCTTTGGAAATTAACTGTGTGATTTTCAGAAAGAAGTGGCTTACCGACAGATACTAGCATCTGATGATCATCAAGCACTGTGAAGGGAGGTATGAAAACATACGTCTAAAGCGAGAATAATTATTCCCAAGGAAAAAAAAGTTAAGCATTGTTGTTTTCACAAAAACCAAGAGCATCCTGCCTCTCCAAATGGCATACCATGTGTCACTGTTAAAAATTAACAGTAATAATGGACTGGCAGTTCAGCACTGACTTGTGATTTTAGCCATTTCCCTTTTTGCCCTCCAAACGGAGTTATTGTAAAGGAGTCCAATATCAAAGTACAAAGTAATTACATAGCCTCTCTAAATTAGACCACTAAAATTCAACCACCTAAAACCTTGGGCATGTTTGAAAATCTGGACAAAAAAGGTTACAACAAACTTGAAGAATAATTTCATTAATGAGCTGCTGTTCTTTTTCCATCTCTTACATATGCATGTAAAATACATTTGCTTAT
>NW_010534991.1:0-7596 GCF_000687285.1 Phaethon lepturus | reverse complement strand
TCTGATTTCCCTACAAGGTCAGACCTTGCTGAAGTGCTGTAATTTGTATGTTACATACGCGTTAAGCAGGAAAGAAGCATGTCACTACAATGAGGACGCAAATGAAACAAAGCTGAGCCAGTAAGAGGGATAGCGGGTCTGCAGAGCAAGGGGAATGGGAGTCTGGGGAAAACCCATGCAGGGCAACATTGGTATGTCCCTCAAACTCCAGAAAGGAGAAAGTTTTCAAAAAATGACAAGCACCTATAAGAACCTTAGGTCTTCAACCAGGAAAAAAGGCACCTAGAGCTCACTCAAACTCCATAGTCACTGACTTCCCGAATCTAGGATGAACAAAGCTATTTCACTCCCATGCAGGGTCAAAGAAAGCAAGAAGGAAAAGCTCCATCAACCATTCTGAAACTGAACCACAAGAAAGTGCATTATCAAGGCATGCACAACTCCTTTTTACAGCATGTATTCCAAGGTTTACCGAGATTAAAATCGTGGGATTGCCATGTACAGAACTGGGACCATCTAAGGCAAGATTAATGAAAAGGTCTACACAGAGATGCTGGATTTCATTTAATAATTTTTCTTAGCACAATTTCTCCAAAATCCTATCAACCAATTCAGTTATTCCCACAGTTATTCTCTTCTACTTAGTTTAGGGCAAAAACCAGAAGTGTAAGTTTTATAGAACCACATTTCTATTTCATTTCTAAGAGTACTGAACAGCAATGATTACTCAGCTAGATTTGTCCTTTGAAAAGAGGATCTTGACTTACTTGAGAAGTCTGCCCACTTTAATTATATCCAATTATCTTGTGTAGGGCTATTAAATAACATACATCAGTAATATTAGCAGGGTCAGAATACCATTATGGTGAAATGCATTCCTTCATCCAAAACTTCTAATAATTTTCCCTGTGATGCAAAACACGTCCCTACAGATGCGCCCCCTCATCTTCCACTTACTCTAAGTACTACGGCCTTCATTATATAGTGGATAAGACTCTCACAAAAGCCGCAAGTTTATCTTCACACACACACAAAAAAATGGCATGAGGTCAGTATTCCTTCTTTAGGGCCAGGGAACAGAGAGATGAAATGCCAGAGCAGAGCCTCCCCTTTTTCTGTGCCTGCAAAAATGGGAGCAGGTGGAAGAACAATAGACTCTGGAAAAGGAAAAATGGAGAGTCACTAGTAGAGAAGGCGGCACAGCATTAAGAACACAAGGTTACTTCTGTATGCCCACAGGCCCACAGGCTTGCAGTGCATACCCTCCTTGCAACTAAATACAATTTTATACAGAAACGGCTATAAGACAAATGAAATCCATTAAGATATATTTTAATCTGCTTTAAACACAACATAACTATTCATTTGCTATAAGCTTGCCTCATTTAAACCCCGGGGTCTAGTTCTCCTCCCATTATATGCATTTATTTAACATTTCATAATCTGCTAGTGCTGAGAAGCAATTTAGGGCAGGACCTCGGAGTGATTATCACTTAGTGCAAAGGAGCTCATTACCTTACACCCACACTCCAGAGCAGTCACTAGAGATACACCAGAGTTTATATCAGCTGAAAGTAAAGATTAGCTATGGATATTAATAGATACATGATCATATTTTTCAGTAAGATTTACGTAACTACAGACTTGTTCTATTGTAAAGTTTTCCTTTTCATCATGTAATTAAAGGCAATATACATGAAGCTGAAGGTAATAACCACATTGTATATATTGCCCTTTCGACAAACCAAGAGATATACTGCTAATAACTAGGTATATTTACTCTACAATTGTTATAAATCATATAGGAAAACGTTAGGTTATATTATCAACAGTAATTTACAAATATGAAAAAGCATAATTTGATGATTATCTTTTAACTAAAGCATAATTACATTACAAGTATAGCGACCACTTTAGTTTAAAATATGAGCATAGACACATAGACACATATATTTAATTTGTTTTGAACAGCTTTCAAACAAACATGGCGCACATATACCACCACTTCACAGAAAACAAAATTCCTGGCATTTCTTTGGCATAAGGAGTACTGCAGCTGCTAAAAGAACAAGATTTTTTAATAATATTAAGTACACTGCATTAACTTCTTTGTTGCAAACACAAAGTGTTCTTTCATCATTAAACAACATCTACAACCTTTCCAATTGTCTTCTAAGTATCTTGGTCATTGCCTTAGGGTCATTTTACACCAGTGCAAAATGGGTGAGAAAAAGTTATGTTCTACCCCCTCCCTCCAAATGACAATACTTCTACTCTCAGTGCACAGCTTATTTAATTTGGGGGCACTAAGATCAGCAGCTAAAAAAAAACCTACTTCTACTTGGCCCTGGATACAAACAGCTAGTTCAACTATGAGCAAAAATTGTGTCACCCCCATCTCCTCTTCTCTTGTAACACTGCAAGTTCTCTGGGACATGTATAGTATGGTATATACCTACATAACTTTGCATAGCTCAAAAACTGAGGACTATGTAAACTGGCAATGAAAATTTCCTGGGATAGTATTTTTATGCATTTATGATTTCTTCTAAAACTATGGCCTACAAAATGTAACATTCCTTGTGAGTGTTAATTGAAACAAACTCCCCCATTTATCTTTTTCTTATCATAGATTTCTGTTTTGGAGTTGTTATTAATGATAGACAGAGAGGCATTCTCAGCAGATCTGCTTCTAGTCAACTGCAAAAGCTCTCAGAGGAGGTTGAAAGAGTTAATTAGAAAAGAAGGATCAGAGTAAAAAAAATAAGTAGAGTACAAATGACTGATTAGGGGTGAAAACGAGAGATCAATTTTTATAAAGGGAATTGTATTCAAATGCCAACTTCATCCAGCAGTCTGAATAATTCATGTAATACCTCTAGCCCATACATGCCAGTTGATAGCTGTACCTGTTTGAGGACATTAATCACACACTAGAAAAGTCAGTTATTGTGTTAAAAAAAAGATTGGCTAGATAGTGAAAGTAACAGGTACTGAACAGGAAGAACATTAACTCTGATGCCAAGACACCACAGATATGGGTGGATCTGACCTTCATTCTATAACAGAAACAAGCACTACCATTTTATAGAATGTTATTTTACTATGAAAAATTGAAATTAGTGTAATACAACATTTTCATCGAATTTCAGTTTTGGAAAATAAAGATTAAACTAGCTTGAAATGAATAATTTTTCAAAGTTGACTTTCCTGAGAAAAATTCACAGGACTTTCAAATATGAAGTGCCTGTACATAATGTGAAAATTAGGCATTAATTGTTTTTCTAAAAAAATGAAACTGAAAATGTCCCTTTGATTGCTCAGAAGCTCTAAAAAAACTTCATATTGAACTAAAAAAAACCCCCACTGAATTCAATGGCATTAAATCACACCTTTTGGTCACACAGTCCTTCTACGCTAAGCCTGATAGATAAGAAAAAATAAATATTGTCTGTGTCATTACCAGCTTCTCAACATCTGCAGCACACCCATTTTATTTGTCAAATGCCTGAGCTAGGATGGCCAGTAGCTACGAATAGTGCCAGACCCCAGTTTACCTATACTGTCTGCAACTTGGGCATGGACACCTGGCCCGAACACCCTGAGTTGCTCCAGCCAGAGCTTATACACACTGTTCTCGGTGGGTACGTACAGCTTGTCCTGCAGCACCCCAAGCTGCTCATCAGCGCTTGTTACTTGAATATGCAAGGTAAAAACTAACTCAGGTATGTCTTACATTATACATGGTTCCAGCGTGGATCGTCTGAGTTGACAGTGGTCAGAGTCAGCATTGCCCCAGAAATAAGGACTCGGGGCCTCTTTCGCTGGAGATTGAATGCTTTTCTCACAAAGGCAAAAGTACTTGTTGGAGTCTGCCTCCTTAGCAAGCCCAAGCACAACCAACCTTTGTATCCCCTTCCAGCCCGTTTCCCATCTGTCTCCATGGCTCCCATGATGAAGATCTTTCAGCGTACGTCATCCCCTATTCCCCCTGTTGCATTTACATCTTCAGCCTGGCTATCAGAGCTCTCTCCCTCTTTGCTCAGCTGTTGGTACAATTTGCCCTGTCTCCCATCCCTTGTATGGTGAGGATCAGGATCTCTGTACATGAGTAAATACAGTAGGATGGTGAGTAAATACAATAGGATGGTGTAAGAGCATTTAGGAATCAGTTATGCATGCTGCAGCCACTTGTTTCCCCTTGATTGCTCCTTTTGTGTTAAGAGCTTGTCCTTCACATGTCTTCGACAGCAGAGAAATTCTGCTGCTAATCAGCGCACTAATGAAACAGTTGTTCTGTTAATAAAATTTTTTAGAAACTGGCAAAGAAAGAGGCAGCTTTACAAATGAGCCGTCCTCTTCAGCTAGGGCTCCTGTTCAGTTTGAGTGCCACAAAACAGCACTTCAGCAGTGCTTAAGCATTACTACTTCAGCTGTTGATTTCTTTCTCCCCAGGATCACGAACCAATTAGAAGTGTTACAGGAATTTACCAAGAACAACCAAGTCAGTCCTATGGCTGTTACTATAATAAAGTCGCACCGGAAGAGCCCAAGCCCCAGTTGAGAGCGGAGTCTGCTGTGTCATGGTCTGCACGAACACACAGCAAGGGTCCCCACTTCTGACACTGACAGTCCGTGCTTTATGGGGACGCACCTGCACGTGGCGATGCTGACAATGAAGCTACCCACACCAGGACGGAGGGCAGACAGATCAAACAGGGGCTCTCAGAGCCCATCCAAGCCAGCTCTGGAGATGCAGGGTTACCTGCCTCCCAGTTACCTGTGGGCACCTATCCTTGTGCTTTTTGTAGCTTGACAAACTATTGTTTTAATTTACGTTTAATAAGTGGGGCTGAGAAAAGCAGCAGACGAGTAGTCAATGTGTATCCTGTTCTACCAACACTTTCAGGAAGGCCACCAAATGTCACAGGTTGGGCTACTGACCGTTTCAGCCTCCCAAGCAGGAATTGGGTGCTTCAAGCAATTTGTGTTGGTGTTGGCACCAAAGTCATCATGGCCACAGGTCTGAGGCAGCAAAGACAATTGAGGGGAAAATGAAATGGAATAATATGCATTTGTATTGTGGCTGCAAAGTATCTGGTGACTCCCCAAAGAAATGCATCTCCAGAGGGGAGAATAGGTCCTTTGTCTACAGCGGAGAAGATTATTTCGGTGAATGTCACAACCGCACAAACACCAGAAACTTAATATTTAAAAAAAAGAGAAAGTAAGGGAGAAGTGAAAAGAAGGATGGAAAACTCAGGAATGAAAAGGCCAAGTAACCACAGAGAAAATGAACAGCAGGTGAGGGCAGTAGAAAGGCTGGCAATGAGTTTATGCCGAAGTGAATGATCAGTGACTTTCCCTTCATTTTTTTAGGGGGAGTGGGGATTGCTTAAAATGTACTACTTTTTTTTTTTTTTTGGATCAGTGGTTTTTACATGAGAAAGTGACACCACACAGGCAAGAAGTTTTCCCAAAACCACAGAAATTCCTGCCCTGGGCACTGGCAGAAAAGCCCATCTTTGCCCTACAAAGCAAAGGTCTCTCATGGCCAACCCTGCTCCAGTGAAAACTCTCTTTGCTAGAGGACCTGGCCAGGACACTCAGGCCACCTGGACAGCAATGTTTGCTGAGACCTTGACATGTGTGGTATGTCAATCTCAGGCAGCATGCTCATGGGACCGGGGAAATCCTGTTTCCCAACCTGGCTCCTTTGACAGCTTCTGGTGAAGCATTTGGTAATCAAGGGACTACATGTCTTATCAAAGTCTTTTGGCAAAGAAAAACAGAATTTGTATGCAGTATTATTTCAGATGTGAAATTATAAGCTGCTTTTTGCAGTACTAAGTAAATAGTTAAGGGCAAAGCAGTTTTTAACAAAAAGAGGTAGTGAGATACTCAGGGATTAGTTTTGCACTTCGGCAAACCTCAAAGAATTGTCTATAATATCTCCCCATTCTCAGGATGTAGCTTTTTCTTTTCAATGAGTCTGTCACCTCCTGTCAGCATCCCCTCTGCCTTCCTTCATCCTCTTAATTAGTGACTGCGAGCTCTGCCTTTGTTCTCTCCTTTCGGCTTTAAGCTAGAGAAATTAAATCGGAGGAATCCTCCAGAAGGCTTTGTACCTGCACATGAAGGTGTCATAAATAGCTTTTTAATGATTTGAAAAGTGACTAATAAGTAGCTACATTGGGTAACCTTTCAGCATGCTGAATAATTTGTTAAAAATTTAATCAGTTTAATGGGGGCTAGTTTAGTACCAGTGTGGAAACAGGCAAACTGAAACTCATACCAGCACTGTTCCTCTGTGCCTCTGTGACTGAGATTCTTCCCCTGAGATGTCAGTAGTGGGGCAGAGCCAAGAATTAGGGGGGAATTAACTCAAGGGCCAAAGCCTAAGGCAGATGTTAGGCCTAAACCCATTAAGTTTGCTTAGTAAAAAAAAAATGTAATTAAAACAATCCAGTCGAAACACCTCAGTTAAATATAATTGTCATCTTCAGGGGTTATCCCCATATCTGCTAAGTCTACTAAAAATTAATTCCTCAATTTTGTGCACCTATGCTGTCATTACAATCTCATTTCTAATCCCTGTTTTCCTGCAGCAGGTTCAATGTCGTAATAGAGCACTGGAAAGTTGTCAAATACTTTACTTTCTAGACGTTCCTGACAATATACCAAACAACTTTAAAACTTGAACAATGGCAAGAGACCTTGATGTACTGTTTGCAGCCACTGCTACATCTGCCAGTGCTGATTTTCAGAATTTGAGATTAAGGCAAAAATGTAATTAAAAAAATAACAAAATTACTTGCTTGCAGAAGATACACCCCTGCACCCCAACTCCTCAAACACGTTCATATATCATGCTTAAGGGGGACACATGTATTAACAGGAGCTTCATTTTCATATATTTTTTGCATTAATGAGGACTGAAAATTGTGCTACTATGGCTGGCCACATCTCAGCTTGGGGTGCAGTGAGACTGCAGTTGAACCAGTGTACGATTCTAAACCCTATCAGGAATTTCTGTCAGAAAAGTACCCAACGTTAATTATAAGATAATACTAAATTATTCTGGCATTGACCTACAAGCTTGGTAAGATATTAGGATGCTCGAGTCTAAATCTAACTCTATGTAGAAGTAACAGAAATACTGTATGAAGAATAAGCCCACTGAAAGCGATATGCGTGTATCATTAATAGACGTGACACTGAACAAAATAAAATGTTCCTACCATTAGTGACAAGAAATCAGAGTGCTTCTCTTTCCAGTCGGGCCAAGCAGAGGTTTTTTTTCAACCAGAAGACTGCAGATTTCACAGTATTAGCAAGCATGTCACAAATCCTTACCCTGAGCCAGGCTGCTTGCTCTGAAAGTGTCTAAGAATCTGTGACAAAGCATTTCAATTTTTCCTTTTGAAATAGCTACTTGTTTGGAAATATCCTTGAAATTTTCTTTTTTAAAAATTTTTCAAAAGTCTTATTCAAAACACAGTAGTTCAACATGGGCTTTGGCAAAACATACATATCAGGGAGAAGTGAGAGAGAAAACATCTGTATATTTATTTGTTTGAGCCCAACCCTCCTCCC
>NW_010534990.1:0-1117 GCF_000687285.1 Phaethon lepturus | reverse complement strand
TCCAGATCCCGCTGCAGAGCCCTCCTGCCCTGCAGCAGAAGACATTAACCCAGTCCCCAAAACCTCTGATTTCCAGTACACTAATCTGATTTTCCCATCTGTGACTCAGCAGTGTGTGGTGACTTGTGACTGTAAGGTTTGGTGCTGACGTTCTTGGATGGTGTAGAGAATAAAATAGCACAGATGGGCTTTTGAAAGCCAAGCACTGGGATATAAAACAGGTATTACATAGGGGACTTCAAGGAAGATTTTTGCAGGTCAGACACTTTCTTTGGAGGTGCAGCTCTTAAGTGTCTGACAAATACTTCAATGGTCAGAAATAATACTTCTTAACCTGTGCTAATAGGTGGAGGTAATATGAACCTTTATAGGGAACAGTGTCCTAAAAAACCATCTTGGACAACGTCTACGGAATTATCATCACAGATGAGACAAGACAGACCTGCTTTCGGGATCTACTGCCTGAAAAAGCAAAGCAACAGAAAACAAGGAATAGGGGAAACAGGGAGAGGTGCCCAAACAGAAGAGGACATCCTACCATCCGAGTAGAGCCTGCAGTGTATTAATACATACATTTACTTAACAAAGAGGGAGAGTGGGTTGAGTACTCTATATGCAGATGCTTTAACACTTCATGAATTCTTGATGTTTGCACTCACTTTAATATATTCGATTATGTGGTTATTTTTCCAAAAAATCCTGTTTCCGATGAAAAATTCAGTATGTTGAAAATAGCACTGCAGTCTTCAAGCTGACAATGTTTAAGGTACTATTAAAGTTTAAAAAAAGGGAAATGTATCTCAGTAATTTCACAGGGCTTGCTCTAATTATTTCTTTAGGAAAATACCTCTTTTTTAGAGCTAAGGAGAGATTTAAGGGCGAGAAGCCGCGGCAGTGATAGGGTTGGGAAGCGAACTGCGAAACGGGAGGAAACTGCAGCAGGAAAAGCAAGAGAGCAGCTGCCTGAGGGGGCGGATCGGGTAGCTGGGAGCGTGTTGGAAAGGGGAAATGGACTCAAATGAGGGAAGAAGGTCCAAGTAACGCGAAGAGGGAGCAGACAGGAACAGGACAAGACGGGATGGGGAGACCCCCCGAAGAGGGGAGTCACTGCCCGCCG
>NW_010534989.1:0-1985 GCF_000687285.1 Phaethon lepturus | reverse complement strand
CTGATGGGTATTGATCGCGCTGCGTCGGTGCCTTCCCTGCCGCGGCAAGCACCGGGGAGCCGCGGCAAGCCTGGCCGCCCGCCCCACGGGGGGACGCTCACCCCCACTTTAACACAGCCCAGCGGGGTCCAACCGGATAACCCCAGCTTAACCGCCCCGAGACAGTTCTTTGCCACCGCTGAGCTCTGAGGGTACCGGTACGTTATCCAAAGGGTTAAGTTCCCCCAAGGGTAACTGCCAGCTTGCAACTGAACTGATGGTTTCCCTTTCACCCGTGGAAGAAAAAAGCCCAGCAAAGCACTGTTTTGCCTCAGTATTCAAACTAAAACAGCGAGTGTGTATCCAACCCAATTACCTGCCCCCAAACGAGATTACTTTTTTTTTTCTTTTCCCCCGCCGCACATGGCAGGGAGATCTCACCGTCCAAATCTATCATTTTATTCCCGTGCATTCAAATAGAATAAACTCTATGAATTCATAGAACCTAACTCGCTGCAACTTCCCAGTGCGAAGGAGCCAAGGAGAAGAAAAAAAGACCTGCCTTTATTGCAAACCAAAAGCAATGGGACTTAATAGGAAGTAAATACTGTTTTTAAAATCAAATGATTACTCTTGAAATGTTTTGCATATTAAAAAAGCAAGTAATACATAACGCAGTAAGGGAGAACATTAAATAATCAGGATTTGGCTGGGCAAACCCGAGCGCTTTCAAGCGAGCCTACGTACCTTTTTATTAAATGAGCTCTGCTGTTCACGTAGTTGGAATCGAAGGAGTAGTTTTCAGTCTGGAAGGAAGAAAAGAAAAGGGAGATGGTTACCAGTCTGATTTCCCCATGACTGGGAAGAGCCGGGTTTGCAGAGCCGGGACAAGAGGCACTGGCAAACCCCATGGGACGGAAGGAGCATCCCGGCACGGGACAGACCCCGGCAAGCGGGACGGAGCTGGGCACGGAAAACGCTGGTCCCTGCCGGTCTTTCCACCAGCTTTCACCGAAAAAAAAAAGCCTGGCTGGTGACCACAGAACGATTTGCAGAGAAGAAACAATGTGACTACGCTCTGTTACAAAACTAATTGCTTTTAATTCCCTGACGGACTTAGTTCTCTGTGTGTCAATTTGACTGAAAGTTCAAAAGGTATTTTTCTTATTAGTGTATAATTAACATGTTAAAATATTTATTGCATAGATATGTAAATGCCAGCAAGGTAATCCCCTGCCAGAGAATTTAATGTGGGCACTTTTCTTTGTTTTACATCATTTCATTTGCAGAGACAGTGGGCTCTGTTATTAATAAAAAGGCAAACAATGGGTGACATGCTTAAAAGTTGGAGGGGAGCAAAAGCGGGGGAAAGTCAATGGATTTGTCATTTGCAAGCAAAACCCACTAACTCGCTCGGTGCTGGAAATACCGACTTTTAGCCTCAGATTACAAAACCCCAGATTTACCTGCTCGCAGCAGGTATGGAAAGAAAAAACAGCACCCAGAAGGCGGAGAGCAGGGTGCTACCACCCAGGAGGCCATGGTGGGTGCTGTGTGGTGGGAGATGCATGGTGGGACATGGTGGGACACGGTGGGAGCTGCGTGGTGGGACGTGGTGGGTGCTGTGTGGTGGGAGATGCATGGTGGGACATGGTGGGACACCGTGGGAGCTGCGTGGTAGGACGTGGTGGGTGCTGTGTGGTGGGAAATGCATGGTGGGACATGGTGGGACACGGTGGGATCTGCATGGCCTGGCCAGGGTCCTTCCTGGGCTTCGGGGACCCAAGAGGATGCAGGTCTCTCTGTACGAGTCAGGCACCCCAGTCCATCCGTCCGTCCACACAAAGCCCCCCCAGACCCGCAGGGATCCCACCTGGGCTCCCCACCAGCATGACGCCTGGCCCGGGGGATGCTCCTTGCCCCTGCCAGGCACCCTGGGCAGCGGAAGGGGCAGACTCTGCTCCGACCCCATCCTCTGGGCCGACAGCAGCGTCCCCCCAGGACGG